>NC_056745.1:1131812576-1131882605 GCF_019279795.1 Protopterus annectens
TAGGCAGGAAGCCTTCATCTAGCCGGACTGGAGCCAACTTTAGATCAAAGGGTCACAACATGTTTTTACTGGGCCAGTAGAGAGCACTGTTGCCACATTTTTGTAACAGTATTTTTTTTATTTATGACAACAAGCCTATGATTCACATTCATATTTACAAATGATAGAATTATATATAAAATTCTATCTGGCTAGGCTGGCAACCTTCACTCATCTCTACCAGTCTTCACACCCCCCCCCCGAGAACTCAAGCTAGTTTTCCAAGTGACCCTTGAGAAACGCCGCTTGAGAGGGTTAGGTCTATCTGAGTATACCTACCCCATTCCCTGTCTTGAGAGCCCATCTGCATTGGCATTGCTACTCCCACTGCAGTGCTGCACTGACATATCATACACTTGCAACCCCAGGCTCCATCTTAGCAACTTGGCATTTTGCTGACTGGCTCTGTTTACCATGTTAGAGGGTTGTGATCTGTCATAATTGTGAATTTCCTTCCATACAGATAAGGCTGAAGTTTCTGCAGTGCTCACACTATGGCCAGACATTCCTTTTCTACAGCTACATAGCATTCCTCCCTGAGTTGGAGCCTGCAACTGAGATAAACCATTGGGTGCTCTTCTCCCTGTGAAGAAATCTGGCTAAGTACAGCACCCAACCCGTGGTTTGAAGAATCCACCTGCATAACAAATTCTTTGCTGTAATCTGGACTGGCTAACACAGGGGGACCTCCCAAAGCTTCTTTAAGCTTCTCAAATGTCTGCTCACATGCTGGGGTCCACACTACCTTATCTGGCCTGTTTTTCCTTGTTAGGTCTTTGAGGGGAGCAGCTATAGTACTATAACTGGGGACAAACTGTCTGCAGTACCCTGCTGTCCCTAAAAATGCCCTTGCCTGCTTTTTAGTAACAGGTGCAGGCCATGCCTGAATGGCTTCCACTTTGGCAGGTTCTGGCCTTATCTTAACATTCCTCACTCTGTGTCCTAGGTGGGAGACCCCCACCATACCCACCTGACATTTGCTCGGCTTAATGGTCATCCCTGCCCTCTGTATTCTGCTCAGCACCTCCCTGACATGCTGAAGGTGCTCTGGCCAGGAATGGCTGTAAATGGCAATATCATCGAGGTAAGAAAGGGCAAACTCTCCTGCTCCTGCTAGGATATGAACTACCAACCTCTGGAAAGTTGCTGGGGCATTCATCATCCCAAATGGCATCTTTGTAAACTCATACAAGCCAAAAGGAGTCACAAAGGCTGTCTTCTTTCTAGCACTGGGAGTCATGGGCACCTGCCAGTAACCCTTGGAAAGATCAAGGGTTGTAAGATACTTAGCTCCACCCAGCTGCTCTAGGGCCTTATCTGTCCTAGGCATGGGGTAAGCATCTGACTCTGTGTGACTATTTAATTTCCTGTAGTCCACACAGAACCTGGTGCTGCCATCTTCTTTGGCACCAGCACCACTGGGGAGGCCCAGGGACTGTTGGACTCTTGAATCACCCCTAGTTCCAACATTTCCTGTACCTCCTCCCTCAGAGTTTGTTTAACTCTCTCAGGCATCCTATAAGGGGCCTGCCTAATAGGCCTTTGGGGTCCTGTATCCACCTGGTGCTACACCAGGTGGGTGCACCCTGGTTTCCTAATGAATATGTCCCCAAATTCCTGCAACACTGCCCGGATTACTCGAACCTGGGTAGGAGATAGCTGCTGGGATATTGCTACCCCTTCCACTGACGTGTCAGCCCAAGCCTCACTGAGGAGATCAGTCCCTAAATCTCCCTCAGACTACTCCTGAAATCCACTGCAAATGCTCGGCACCAGGGCCTCCCTATCATGGTAAAGTTTCATCATGTTAACATGGTACAATTTGTGCCCCTGCCATCTGCCTAGCAGTTCCACCATGTAGTTAACATCACTTACCTTTTTCGACACCTTGTAGGGTCCCTCCCAAGCTGCTTGCAGCTTGTTGTGTCTGACAGGAATGTGAACCATTACCTGCTGCCCCACAGCATACTCTCTAGCTCGAGCATTCCTGTCATATCACACCTTGTTTTGTTGTTGGGCTTCTGTCAGGTTCTCCTGGGCCAAGCCCATGAGTTCCCTGAGCCTTGTCCTGAGGTTTAGGATATATGCCACAACAGACTCCTTGTGAGACTCGCACTCACCTTCTCACTCATCTTGAATTAAATCTAGAGGTCCCCTCACCCTATGCTCATACAGCAACTCAAAGGGTGAGAACCCTATGGATTCCTGGGGAACATTTCTGTAAGCAAACAACAGATGGGCCAAATATTTGTCCCACTCCCTCTTAAACTGATCTACAAATGCCCGTAGCATGGACTTGATTGTAGAGATTAACCTCTAAACACGACCATTAGTCTGGGGATGGAGTGGTCTTCATGTGCTTCACCCCACAGGACTTCCACAGACAAGCCAGCAGGTCTGATGTGAAATTGGCACCTCTGTCAGTCAATATTTCTTTTGGGAAACCTACCCTGCTGAAAATCTCTAACAAATCATTTGCCACCTTCTCTGCCTCAATGGAGGACAAAGCCACTGCCTCAGGGTATCATGTAGCAAAATCCACTACCACTAGGATACACTTTTTCCCTGTGGAACTTGGGGTACTCAGAGGACCCACAATATCCATAGCTACCCTCTGAAATGGCTCCTCAATCACAGGCAAAGGCATCAAAGGAGCACTCACCTTGTCTCCTGCCTTGCCTACCTTTTGGCACTGCTCACAGCTCCTGCAGTACCCTGTTACATCTCTGGAAATTCCAGGTCAATAGAAGTTTTTCATAATATGCGTCTTTGTACGTTTTATGCCCATATGACCTGCAAAGGGAATATCATGGCCTATGGCTAGAAGCACCAGATGGTAGGCTCTAGGCACTACCAACTGCTGTACTCTTTCACCTTCTAGCCCTCCCTCAAGGGTCCACTCTCTGTACAGTAACCCTTTGTCTCAGTATACAGACTCCCCCTTCCCTTGAGAATCAGGTGCCTCCCTAGCTAGCTGCCTCGGGCCTTGCAATGTAGGATCTTAGAGCTGAGCTTGTCTCAACTCTCTCCTTATAACCCTTCCCAGCTCCCCTTCCACAGGAAGTCTGGCATCCTCTGACAGTGGTGCCTCACTATCAGCCTGGGTACTACTACTCACCTTTACCTTTGCAGTCACTCTGTCCAAGGGACCATCAGTATGCACAAGCAGCTGTGACTCACCTTCAGTCTAACTGCTACAGTGTAGCTCACTCCCTGAAGTAACCACCTCACCAGTCCTAGCTGCAAGTATGCAGTCTGTCTGGGTGGCTACCCGACCCACATGCTTGTCTCCTAGCCTGAATACGTGTAACTGCATAAGCACAGGGTACTGCACTATCAAAATCATTCCCTATCAGGACATCTGCAGGATGGTAGTTTAGTACTCCTTTTGTCTCAAGACAATCTACTTTTGGCATTTTGTCTTTCCCACTTACTGGCTCCCTCACCTTTGGTTCACTACCTTGCCTCTGTGGACATCTGTATGCCACATGGCCCACTGGTTGCATTCAAAACATTTAGCCCTAGCTCCTGGTCGTGTACCTGGACTAGTGGCTTCCCCTGCTACTGGCAGATTCTGTTGGGGCAGTCTGTGCTGCCCACCATGGATTCCTTTAGACCCATGAGCAGTACTGGGGTCCCCTTCCTGTGCACGGCTGCCCTGCTTGCCAGGTATAGGTCT
This sequence comes from Protopterus annectens, assembly GCF_019279795.1. NCBI lineage: Eukaryota > Metazoa > Chordata > Ceratodontiformes > Protopteridae > Protopterus > Protopterus annectens. The sequence continues at coordinate 1,131,816,295 of NC_056745.1, forward strand.
CCCTTCTTCCCCAACTCATCAGCTAACCAGATCCTCATGTCCTCAGGCAAAGTGCTAATGGCTTGTTCCCACACCAAAAGGTCTGCCAGCCCTTCAAAAGTGATGACCTGACATCCACTCACCCACCTATGGAAATAAGTGCTCAATTTAGCAACATATTCACACACACTTTCATTTGTCTTGTGTCTATGCTCACAAAACTTTTTCCTATATGTTTCAGGTGTTAGCTTAAACAGTTCTAAAAGACTATTTTTTCAGCAGTATAATCAAAACATGCATCAGACATTTTAGACAGATCAGTTACAGCTTTAGCATGGAGTAAGGGGCTCAGGAACCATACCCAGAGCCCTTGGTCAACTTCATACTCTTTACATACCCTCTCAAACATATGAATGAAACTATCAAAATTACCCCCCTCTTTAAACTGGGGAAGAAATTTACTGACCTTTTGTGCTTCTGGGGTCTAGTTACTCCCTTCCCCATTACCTCCATGACTTTGGCGAAGAGTCATCATCTCCTTCTCATGCTGCCTCTGCCTCTCTTGTTCCTCAGCTTGCAGATGTAACAGTTTCTCATTCTCCTCACCCTGCAAATGTTGCAGTCTCTCATTTGCTTCTAGTTCCACATGCCTGGCCTCCAACTCAAGTCTCTTTAGCTCCAGCTGGATTTTTACATCCACTGCAGAAAGGTTGAGCTGTCCATTCTCCGAGGGAATTATATCTCCACTGCCAGTCTGATTGTCCTCCTGGTTGCTGTTTTCTGATGCAGCTGTAACCAATGCTGCAATCAGGTCTGCCTTAGTCAGGTTTCCATGCACCAGTCCCCTAGCCTGGCACATCTTCTCCAGCTGGCTCCTTGTCAGCTTTCCATACTCCTCTGCTGACATGCTGCATGCTCATCTTGACTAACTAAGCTAACAAAAGAAATAAAACAATTGTGATCCGAACTCTGAGTATTCACTGCATGGCTGTTTTAGAGTACAAAAACACCTTCAAAGCTCACTGCACATAAGCTACAGTATTCACTCTACCCACACCATTACAAGTCAATTAGTATTTGCCAACTAATTAATATGTGATGTGGATATCCCACCACTGCCAAATAATTAATATGTGAGGATATCCCAGCCACTGCCACCAATTAATATATGATACCCATGCCCTGGCCCAGCAATCAAAGAGCCTCAATCCTCACCACTAACACCAGAGAGGGTGTTTCATATATGAGGAAAGGATAATAAATACACACAGTAAAGTGCAATTTCCCTTAAGAGTACACAGAGATCACAGTCAGTCCAGGTCTGGTTGCTCCCTTGCTCTCCAGGTCCCCAATAAGACTCCCCACTGGCACAGCTATAGGGTCCAGATCTCAGCCTAGCTGGGCAAGCTAAAATCTCCAGCACCCTCTCTGTCCAACCAGTGCTTCATGTCCCTGCCCAAGTAGCTGACACACACACACACTTGGAGATAGGTTTATACAACCACATAGACACTTCTGGGGAAGGCTGGCACAGGTTCTCCAGCTGTGACCCTTTTACCCAGACTATACAGTAGTAATTACTGCCACCATCCAGCTAACATTTATCAGCTACTCAAAGGCCATTAAAAGGGTGTCTAATTATTACTGTGCAATATTATTATCCAATTGGTAGTATGACTAAACAGTCTCAAAGCTTATTAGAGTGGCTTTGTACAGTAAACTCTATAAATATGCAATATACTCTAGAGCTTAACTCATCTCTACACAAACCAACCACAGTTAAAAGGTTTAAAAATATTTAATAAATAATTAAAACCACAAGACAATGCTTTCTACTACATAGTTAGTGCTAGTCAAGAGTTCAGAGATCACACAGAAATACTTAAATCAGTAGTACAGTTCTGACATCACAGAAAAACACTTAGTCTAATCTTTCCAATTTTCTGGCTATTGCTAAAAGAAAACACACTTCTAAAATAACTTACTTACATAGAGCATAAGGCAGTGCTGAGTTGGATGTTCAAGACAAATATGCTTAATGCCTTCTGGTTCTCTCTGTTTAAATTGAAACTGCAGTTCTGATAAATCATTACATCATTTCACACTTTCCTGGTGTTCCCAGGTTGACAGAAACTGCTTTTACATTCTTTTACACTAAAGGACATTCCACATGTAAATTCTGGTCATTAACTTTAGCCTTAAAACAATAGGCCGGAAGCCTTCATCTAGCCGGACTGGAGCCGACTTTAGATCAAAGGGTCACAACATGATTTTACTGAGTCAGCAGAGAGCACTGTTGCCACATTTTTGTAACATGATTTTTTTATTTAAGACAAAAAGCCTGTGATTCACATTCATATTTACAAATGATAGAATTATGTATAAAATTCTATCTGGCTAGGCTGGCAGCCTTCACTCATCTCTACCAGTCTTCACAGAGGGCTACAACCCCCATCCCCCAATGTAGGGGGCTGTGTCCCCCACACCCCCTAACTAAATATACTAACTCCAGGATCACACTACAGCAGAGAAAAGGGCATAGTAGTGGCAGCATGTAGACTACTGTAAGGTACGTGAAATGTATATGCCCTTTTTACCACTGTAGTGCAATCCTGGAGTTAGTATATATAGTTAGGGGGTGTGTGGAGGGCACAGCCCCCACATTGGGGGTGTGGAGGGCATAGCTCCGCACACTGGGGGTGTGGAGGGCATAGCTCCCCACCAAGTCTGGTTTTATATGGTCCAGTTTACAATTTAGTATGTTGAAATTCAGTATTATGGGTTTCAGTTTTATGGGTTTCAGTCAAGTGACTTTTCAGTCTTTTGAAATTTCAGTCTTATGGTTTCAGTCAAATGCGTTTCAGTCAAATGAAGTTTCTATCATATGATAGGGGTCAATATATACATATATATATATATATATATATATATATGGGTGTGTTTATATATATATATATATATATATATGTATATATATATATATATATATGTGTATATATAAATATATATATATATATAAGTATATATATATATATGTATATATTTGTATATACATATATATATATATATATATATATATATATATATATATATATATATATCACAGGCAAGGTTTAAGTCTTTAGAATGGGTAATTCTGGTACTGTTTGTTTTGTGGAAATGCAGGCGGCACATCAGAGTGGGGTCTAACAATGCCCTGTATGCCATAGATCTCCCCTCAACAGCCTATAGGATACAGAATACAGGGATAGGGCTTTGAGGCGGTCTGCATAGGACATTTTACTTCTGTCCTGTATTCTTTTAGTGAGGACCCTCTGTAGACATTCCATTTGTTGGATATGCCTGGATAGGTACATACCAAATGGGGCATTGTATATCATAGGGGGCATTGCATGAGTAATGACTAAAATGAAAAGCTTAACCTTAATTCCTGATGCTCAGTTTCAATGGTTTTGGTTATTGATTCATTCCATACATTCTCATTCTAGCTAACTTTTCATTTGGATTGTTGGCATGTATCTACACATACATCTACACTCTCCAGAATTTTGCAAAGCATCCCTGGTTTTGTCTCATATGTTTGCTTGTCCCTCATAAAGTTTTTGAGATACTGATAAATGTACAAAGGATTACAGACTTCATTTAAGAGCATATAGAGACTTTAATATTTACTGCTTTTATTACAAAAGTCTACCACTATATTTAATAGAATGCCAGATACTAACGAAAACTTTGTGTTAGATTCAACTGGAATAGAGTCCTTCCCCTTTACAGACTGTTGTTTTTTTATCTCAACATGTTCCTCCCATTTACAGACTGTTATTTTTTTTTCTCAACATGTCACATTATTAGAGAGTAAGTTTCCACATTATTATCATGGAATACAGCAATGAAACCATGAAAACCAAAATGATAATAATTAAACAAAAAAGTAAAGCAACAGTGCCCAATATTACAAACTATGTGATCATCTCATTGTGAATCAGAGAAAGAATGTCATTGTCCAACTCACTTGCTACTTATGAGACAGGCTTTACATTGTTTGTGTAGTTTTATTTATTCTTTACTTATTTACTATTTTTTCACTGGGTAAGTGGACTAGTCTGTTTACCCTTTTCAGGCTTTTCAGTTTTGTTTCCAGACTCAGGACTGTTCTAACATTTCTTCATCATATTGTAGCTATCATTCCCGTGAGATAAGATTCACCTTCCCAAAACAGAACCTGAGGTGTGGCAGAAAGTCACACCTAAACAAGAGCAGAAGGGGAGGAAGTCCCTTCCATGGACTATAGGGATGCATTGAGGGGGCCCTCATCTAAGCAAGACACTATGGGTGCCTTTTCTGCTGTAGATGCTTACATGGAACATTCTACTGTATGGCTAACTTCCATCAGGATACCCAAAATAGACAGGATGCTTCTTCCTCATATAGAGCACTTGAGGTGAAGGATTCACTACTTAGCCAGCTCGCACGATATGGGGGGGTGGGGTAACTAATACCTTCCACTCACCAAACCAGAGAAGAAATAACAATGCATGTCGATATCAGTTAATTTGCTGTGACTTTACATTCTGAATGAGTTTTAGGGCTTAAAGATTGTATCAGTAGGTTACAAAAACTGGGAACTGATTTACACTTTAATTTATTACTGACAGGTTTTCTCCTTGGAAGATGTGTATATAATGAGAGATGTTTTATAAACATACCTCTTAACTTCTACGTGCAAGAAATCTAAACAATCTGAACAAAGCCAAAAATAGTTGGGGGGGAAAGCCCCCACAAAAATAAAACAAATTGGGACGGCTTTCAAATATTGCTCTTATAAGTTTAGAAAGTTGCTAGAATAAAAGGCTTTGCCATATCATTCATTTTCCGAGGGATATGAAGTCTGAAACTCAAATGTCTGTCATTATTTAGTGACTTTAGTCATCAATGATTTGCCAGAAAATCACAAATTTTATGAGAAACAGACCAAACATAACAGATAAAAATCTGGATATTCTGCGGAAATATGGACAATTGAGAGCTATGTAAATATTCCTGACCACCAAACCAAACCACCAGACCATCAGACTAAAAAACAGTTTCTTTCCGCTCTCCATTAGACTGTTGAACTCTTGGGAAAAATGAATCATGACGTCTGTTACAAGGGGCTTATTTTATGGATGTGCAATACTAAGGTAACTCACCTACACACTGAAGGACTATAAAGTGCAATATACAAACTGCAATAATTCAGTCTAATCATAGATATGCTGCTATTGTTTAAATTTTACTTTGACACTATTACCTTCATATTGTTCCTTGTCTTCCTTGCCCCCTGTTCTGGGATGGGTGTGGGTCATTGCTGTCCTACTTTACTTACTAATTGCTACTTATTAAATTTCTACTGTGATATTTTATTAATTTTTCTCTGTCTATATGTGCAACTGTTTGCTGCATTGAAAACGAAGCATTGTAATTTCTTTCAGCTACACTGCTGTGTAGATGTTCATCGTGTTACACTGCTGCAGTCATTACAATTGGGTTATCCTGCCATCAGGCGGTTCCCCAGTCGGCCTGAGTTCCAAAGTCTTGGCCCGGCGTCGGTTGCTGTCGCCTCCTCCCTGACATCAGTGCGACAGGGGTATATAAGATGCAGCCAACGCCATTTTCTTCAGTCTTTCTTGCCGCTCACTCCTGAGATTTTCATTCCGAATCCAGAACCGAAGTCTTCTACAAAGCTAAGTACACCGTTGGGGAAACTTTTTCTTGCCTCAGACCGATGTCAGTAAAATTTAATAACTGTATTTCTTGTGGGAAGCAAATACCTCATAAGGATTTCCATTCTTATTGTATCCCATGCCTAGGCCCAGACCACTACGTCACTGGTTGTCGGTTTTATGCTAGGTTTAACAAGCGCACTATTAAATGTTGGTTTGATTTTGCCCAACATTATTTTGGCAGAAAATTCAATTACACCATGCCGTCGGAACTTCCAATGACCGGCATACATAAAAATCACAAAGACAAGGATAGGCATCCGAGGCCCAAAACTGACAATGAAGCCTCTTCTAGGCCAGTCGCCGGTTCTCCGGTTTTCAGAGAGGTGCCTTCACAGCCCCTGATGACCGCTTTTTTGGAACCACAGGCCACCTCTGACTCCCACATGGAGATGGCTGGGCCATTGGATGCACAAGATTTTCAGTCTACCGAAACTAACCCTACAGAGGGATCCGGAGTAGCTGAACAACCCTTAGCTTCAGAGGGTGTTTTTAGACATACTCAGTTAAGCATTAAATCTTCTGCTAAGTCTAAACCTCCTTTAAAAACAAAGAAACAAATACAGCATTAACCAGGACAGGCCTCCATGCCTAAGAAACAAATGCTCAAAATGGCCAAAGACCTAATCACTCTGATCAGGGGGTCCCATCCCCCTCCTGATAAAAGGCCTAGACAGGATGCAGACTATGACTCATCCGACCAGATATCCATCTCTTCAGATTCATCCTCAGACCCAGGATACTCCTTACCCCCTTATGAGGATTCTGATGCTGAGGAATCAATACCTTCAGCCTCTCCGCCTGAGTACTACTCCTTTGGGGAAACCTTACATAACATGAGGGAACATTTCCATTGGGAAGGCCAGGATTACTCAGAATCCAAGAAAAGGCTCAGAGACTTCCTTTTATTACCTCAACACAGACCCCTTGCTATTCCGCCAGTGTTAGATATTGTGGATGATGTGTATACTGAATCCAGCTTAAATCCTGATTCTTTACCTCCAGCCCCAGTTAAGCCTGACAGATACTACAGAGTCCCTGACTCTCACAAATTTCTTTATAAAAGCCCTGTTGCTGACCCTGAAACTATTTCTCAGGGACCCAAAGGGGTCAAGGCCTCATCAGCAAAGAATCCAGTCCCCTCTGACAGAGATTCCAGAACATTAGACAGATGGGGGAAGAAAGTATATACATCTGCAACTTTAGCAATGAGGGCCTTAAATTGCCAGTTTCACATGCTAAAATATCAGCAATTCTTGATGTCTCAGTTGAAACAAAAAATGCTTCCAGAATCAGATCCTCCTAATTTTAAGGAAATGCAGGATTTATTGCATGCAGCTGAACAAGTGGGAAAACATACTTTGCAATGTGGTTTTGATTCTTTAGAGGCCACCTGTAGAGCAGCAGTTACAGATTCTGTCATTAGAAGACATGCTTGGTTAAAAGAACATACGTTACCAGATCATGTTAAAGCAAAACTATTGGAAGCACCTTTGCAGCAGGATGTGTTATTTGGAGTTAAGGCAGAAGAGGTATTAAAGAAAATGGAGGATAAGGCAAAATCTATGCAAACGGTGAAGGATTTCTTACAGGTTCAGCCTCCTCAATTTAACAGAAATTGACCAACAAAAAATTGGTCCTTTCCAGTTACAGACAGACCTCAAAGGGGCAGATACAGACATCCAAGAGGTAGAGGTCAACCACAAGGTCCTTACAGGCCTTGACAATGGGTGCATCAGGCCAGAAAGAAGGGGAAGACAGGCCCCAACCATATAAAAAACAGCCCCAATGACTTCCCACTACAGCTGCCAAACAGTTCTCTCTTGGCAGCCCCCTTGGGAGGAAAACTAGCACTTTTCTATCACAATTGGCATATGATCACCAAAGACAAATGGATTCTCAACATTTTATCTCAAGGTTACAGGTTCCACTTTCACACTCTGCCAAGGTTAAAAGGAATGCCAAATCTGCCACCAAATCAATGGGCAGAGGCTCAAAAACAAATTACAGCACCCATGGACATGAGAGCTATTCAAAAGGTACCACCACAGGAGCAAGGACAAGGATTTTACTCAAGACTCTTTCTGGTTCCCAGAAAGGACAAAGCCTGGAGGCCCATTCTGGATCTTTCTTCTCTAAACACTTTACTGGATGTTCCAAAATTCAAAATGTTGACACTACAGCAGCTTCTTCCCATGTTGGGTAAGAAAGCTAGGCTCGTAACCTTGGACCTCAAGGAGGCATACCTGCATGTCCCTATCAGACAAAACTGCAGAAGATACCTCAGATTCATAGCTGGTTCAATGCACTATCAATTCTCTGCACTGCCCTTTGGCTTACCTACTGTGCCCAGAGTCTTCACAAAGTGCCTGGTACCAGTAAATGCATTTTGCAGACAGAAAGGAATTCAAATTTATCCGTACCTGGACGACTGCCTGATTCAAGCAGAGAGCAAGGACATTCTTCTAAAGCATCTGGCATTTGAAAAAAGTTACTAAGTTGCCTAGGGTACACAGTAAACAAAAAGAAATCAAAACTAGTGCCCTCACAAGAGATAATATTCCTGGGTGCCAGCTTGAATACAACGGCCCAGATGGCTTATCTCATGCCAGACAAGCAAGAACAACTGACTCAATATTTTCAATTGCTGGCAACAAGAACCCAACTCCCTGCAAGAAAAATTCTGCAGGCCTTGAGTTACATGGCATCTTGCATACTACTAATTCCACATGCCAGACTGTATATGAGGAAACTACAATGGTACCTAAAGAGTGTCTGGTCTCAACACTGTCAAAGTTTGGAAACAGTTATACTACTAATTCCTTGCCTTCAACAGGAGTTTCGATGGTGGGCTCAAGCTTGTCACCTCAACAAGGGACAGCCTTTCACTCAACCCACAGCCAGGCAAACACTGACAACGGATGCATCGGATTATGCCTGGGGAGCACACATGGCAGGAAAATGTATTCAGGGCAAGTGGGCCGCAGAACAAAGGCATCTTCACATCAATCAAAAAGAGATGCTAGCTGTACAAAATGCCCTTATAGCTTTCAAGGACCTTCTGCATCCAGGACAACTACTACTAAAGACAGACAACACCACAGTTATGTGGTACATAAACAAGCAAGGGGGCACTCACTCTTATCCCCTCTGCAGACAAGCCATGACCTTGTGGAACACAGCTCTAACCTATCAAGTTCATCTGCAAGCACAATTCCTGCCAGGAGAGAAAAACACATTGGCAGACGACTTAAGCAGAAACATCATGGATCCCCACGAATGGGAATTGAATCCACAAATATTCAGAATGATAACACAAAAATGGTGGAGCCCAGACATAGATCTGTTTGCATCCCCAATGAACTGCCAGCTACAGAAATTCTGCACAAGGACTTACCATCCACAAGCATGGAAAGTGGATGCCCTCTCATTCAGCTGGAAAAACCTACAAGTATATGCTTTCCCACCACTACCTCTCCTTCCAAAGGTACTCATAAAAGCCAGGCAAGAAGAACCAAATATGATCCTGATTGCCCCAGACTGGCCACACCAGCACTGGTACCCAATCTTAAAGAACTTAGCACAAGGACCACCCTGGATTTTGCCTCAAATTCCGCATCTTCTGACTCAGCACAACAATCAGATACTTCACAGCTAGCTAAAGACTTTAAACCTGGCTGCATGGAAGATTCCTTAGTCAAGCAAGCAATGCCTCTCTCCAAAGCTGTTATGGATGTCATTCTGGAGGCCAGAAGGCCTAGTACCAGGAAAGCCTATTTGGATAAATGGAAGAGATTCTGTGCCTGGAGCCAGGCTCACAGCCTTGACACTCTTGTCCCAAATATTCCTCTGATACTACAATATTTAACTGAGATGCTGGATAAAGGCCTCTCCTTTTCATCCATTAAGATCCATGCCTCTGCCATCTCTGCTCATTACAACACGTATCCACCAATTTTCTCTAATCCCTTGCTAAAACAGTACCTCAGAAGGGCTAAAAACATAAGACCGCCCCGTAGAGCACCTACTCCAACTTGGGACCTCAACTTCGTGTTGGAAAAATTAACTTTACCTCCTTTTGAGCCAGCTAACACAGCAGATTTAAAATATATCTCTTGGAAAACTGCTCTGCTCCTGGCAATAACATCAGCATGAAGAGTTTCAAAATTACAGGCACTAATGGCAGTGGAACCTTTCATAATTTTCCACCAAGACAGGGTGTCTTTAAGAACTAACCCTACTTTTATGCCAAAGGTGGTATCAAGTGTGGCTCTAAACCAAACTATTCACTTGCCAACTTTTTATCCAAATCCACAGAACAAAGGGGAGAGACTACTGCATTCTTTGGACATACACATGCAGTTACGCTTTTACTTGGACAAAACCAAAGATTTCAGAAAAACTGAGCAATTATTGGTAGCATATGCTGCAGGAGCACAGGGAAAAGCCATTTCAAAACAGACTATTTCAAAATGGATAGGTCACTGCATATGTTTCTGCTATACACACCATGGGAAACCTGTACCTAACAGCATTATATTTCACTCCACCAGGGCAACAGCCACTTCAACTGCCTACCTCAGAGGAGTACCTACCAAGGACATTTTTGAAGCAGCAACTTGGAGTTCTGTACATACCTTCACCAAGCATTACCATCTGTCTCTATATTCTAAATCCAGAGTGCTGTGAGTGCAGTGCTGCAGGGCCTTATAGCCACCCCTAATGCCTTATAGAACCAGCCTCCCTACCTCAGCTTTGGGATTCTACCCAAGTGTAATGACTGCAGCAGTGTAACACGATGAACATGGTACAGTTTTGTACCTACCATAAATGTAGATGTTCGAGTGTATACACTGCTGCAGTCCAGGTTACCCTCCCTCCTTCCCCTCTTACTTGCTGGTACGTACCTATGCCTTCTACCCTTTACTACCTATGGGGAGTATTTGCTGGTAACTGAAGGTTGTTGATTGCTTTTCTTATGTATGTTTTATTAGCAATTTTAATTGCCTACCTTTTGGGGGGCACCTGACATCTGGGGCAAGAAAAACTGAAGAAAATGGCGTCGGCTGCATCTTATATACCCCTGTCACACTGACGTCAGAGAGGAGACGACAGCAACTGACGCCGGACCAAGACTTTGGAACTCAGGCCAACTAGGGAACCGCCTGACGGCAGGATAACCCAAGTGTAATGACTGCAGCAGTGTATACACTCAGACATCTACATTTATGGTAGGTACAAAACTGTACTTTCTGAATGACAATAACGTTTTCTTTGACTTTGATAATATTGCAATCAATAGTGTATATAACTGTAAACAAACATCTCATTGCAGAGATTATACAAGGACTAGATACACAAACATTTACTGGTGGTAAACTGATGTTATTTAATATCTATCTATCTATCTATCTATCTATCTATCTATCTATCTATCTATCTATCTATCTATCTTTCTATCACTCTGTATATGTGTGTGTGTGTGTGTGTGTGTGTGTGTGTGTGTGTGTGTGTGTGTGTGTGTGTGTGTGTGTGTGTGTCTGTGTGTGTGTAGCTATATCTATCTCTATAGCTATATATATCTATATAGCTATATCCATCTATATATATATATATATATATCTATATCTATATCTATATCCAGCTATATATATATATATATATATATATATATATATATAAATATATATATATATATTTTTTATTTATTTTATTTATTTAACATTTGTCGACTGGGATTGTCCGACTGAGCTAAAGAGCCTTTTTCAGCGGAGTCCTGGGGAGAAAAGCTCCAACATATTATACAATTTTCATTGTAAATTAGCATTAAACAGCAATATTACAGAATTATTACTAGGCATTAAGTAGCTATTGCTACTATGTATACTATAAAATACTATGTTTTACAGTGTCAGTAATCAGGAGTAAAGCATAACTATTTCAAGATTTATAAAAAGAAACATGTCATTAAGATGAATATAATTTTTGGGGTAAGTGGTTACAAAAACCCAGTTTTATCATAATGTAGTTGCATGAAGGCAAGACAATTACAATAGAATGTTTCTCTGAGGCAATTTGTTAAATAGATTTTAGAAGAGAGTAGAAAGAGTAGTCTAGGAAGATTAGAGAGATCTAGTGAGAAGAGTGAGTTAAGGGCAGAAAGTAGATTAAGGTATGAGAAGTAGGGGATATTTAAGGAGGGAGAGTGCAGTGGCAGGACCAGTGACTTTTAAAGTGCTCTTTGGTGGCTGTCTTAAATTGTTTAGGATGTGTAAGGGTCCTGATTTCTAGTAGGAGCCTATTCCAGGCAATAGTGGGGTGATAGCTGTACATGTTGCATCCACATTTAGACTTGGGTTTGTAGATTTATAGTAGGTCTTGGTTAGAGCTTCAGAGAGGTCTGGAGGGAGAATAATGGGAGATGAGAGGGGATAGTGTTGGGCAGTAAGAAGGCTGGCAAAGGATAGAATGGATGATCTGGAGCTGAGAGAGAAGAAGCTGGTGGGGTAATTCAAGCCAGTTTAGGTGTTTATATATATATATATATATATATATATATATATATATATATATATATATATATATATAACACGCACACACACACACACACACACACACACACACACACACACACACACAAATGTCCATGTAGAATTATGATGCAAGACATAATGGGCAGTATAAAGCATGATATAGGCTAGTTTAGCTGTCGAATGATTTAAAAGAAGTGGAAGGAAACCTATTTTAAACTCTGCAGACCCATATTATAAAACCATGATTCCTATCTGATTGCCATGCCTTTTCTGCTGCAGATGCTTGTTCGTCCCTCATTCCAATGACTGGCAGATTTCTAGGTACTTCTTAGATCTGTGATGGTGTTTTCATTTGGCAAGGACAAAGACCGAAGACCATAATAACAAAATATGTACCCTGAAGTATGCAGAGTACTTAGATAATTTAATACATACTGAATGACTGAATTAATTTTTGCTGACTGCATACTTTTAAAAATCGATTGCAGTCTTCCTTTGATTGAAGCAATCTTTTTGATTCAGTGCTTAATGCTGATGGGTTTTGATATATTTAATCACTGTTTTCATCTGCTACTTCAGAACCCATGCTAAATCTATCTAGGAGACCCTCTTTTGTTATGCAGTCCACGAGGGGAAAAGTGCTGAAAAAGTTATAACAGTGGACTTGTTATTGGAGGTATCCACATTTGAGATGAATATTTTTAAAGTATTTTACACATGCACTCTAAAATACCGATGGCATCTGCATTCACTGTACTATGAGCAGTCAGTCCGTCAGTCAGTAACCTCTTACTTGTCATACAGCACTGCTCTGCAGTAAGAAACATGAGCTGAGTGAGCACAGCACTGGAACTGAGCTTGCACACCAGATGTGCCAAACGATTATCAGACTTGAACTGTGTATACACCAGATGAACCAAACGATCATCTGACTTCCCTGGTATGACCTACATTGCCCTTTTGTGCATGTAAGTGTCTACTTCCTGCTAGAAACAAAAGTATTGGGCAAGAATCTGAGTAAATTAAATATTTCAGAAGTGGTGGAGACTAAATGTGGCATAATGTATAAAAGTATTCTTCTACTTGTGTTCTACTTTAACTACACAAACGGTGGACAAGTTACATTTATAGACCTCCATCCTGTATATGCAAGTCAAAGAGTGGTTTTAAACCTGCAGTGAATCTCCTTGTACTCTAACAAATGGCTAAGGCATTTTGCTTTTTTTCTGGCCTTATTGTACTTGTTTTTGTTAACAGATGCCACCATCCATGCAGACCTCTGATCTTAAGCTACAAATGATGCATTTCTTTTCCTTATATGGTACTACCCATTATATTCTCCGCTTCACCCTGAGGCAGGTTCAGTTATGGAATATGTCAATGATCCTTAGAGTTATGTTTCAATAATCATGGACACTTTTTTTGATAGAAGATAACTTTCTCCTTCTAGGTGTAGCATGCTAGTAGGATCATGGTATGCTAAATTGTGCACCTTAGTGTGAGTGTGTGTGTGTGTGTGTGTGTGTGTGTGTGTGTGTGTGTGTGTGTGTGTGTGTGTGTGTGTGTGTGTGTGTGTGTGTGTGTGTGTATGCCTTCCGTGGAAGGTTGGGCGCGCCGGGCTGGCAACTCAACACCGTAAAACTCCACTGCCAATAATGAACGAACAGCTGATTTGCTGTGGCGACCCCTAACTGAGAAAAGCTGAAAGAAGAAGAAGATTCTGCAGGCATAACCTGATAAAACTACAACTTTGTGAAATTTCTGCTGTGACTTCCAACCCTGTAACTACGAAACAAAACAAAACAAACAGACCCAGCAGCTGTTGGGAACTCCACAGTTTATTCCAAATGTTAAGAGCTTTCATCGTATTCACCAGACTTCATCAGAACAAAAACACAAGTGAAACAAGAGTTTATATACAATTAAAATCACATGATAATTTAATTATTATAAAATTCAATCACACCAGTTTAAACAAATAAAATTAAAACATTGTAACCATCCTTATTCAAGCACTTTGAAAGGACTGATAGCATTCCTAGATAAAATAAGAAAATTATATCATGCAGTAAATATCAAATACAATTAAAAATATTACATAAAAAGAAGCTTTCGATTGCAAAACACTGGAGACAGAAATCACATCATTCAGCCCTGAATGCATAGTAGAGTTAGTTTAAGCTGCCATTAAGTTCCATAAGTTCCAGGACATCCTCACCTGGACCCCCCCCTACTCCAGTTACCCATGCTAACATGATCAATAATATAAAATTTAAAACTATGGCTACTATTGGTACTAATACATATTATATAATGTGTTATGGTCATCGTGTTTCCTAATATCTAAATATACACACACACACACACACACACACACACACACACACACACACACACACACACACACACACACACACACACAAATATATCTATATATATGGTTTATGCATGTATCTGCATTAAAATTCAGATTCAGGGAATTATTCAGAAACAATAAACTCTTGTGAAGCACATTGAGGGGTGTGGGGGATGTAGCCCCCCACCTATTTTAAATATTTTGAACTATACACATGGATACTTGCAATTTCAATAAATTACTCTTTTCTAAACTTAATATATATCCAAACTAGGTGTGAAGCTATGCCCCCCCCCACAATGAGGGGGGCAGTGCCACCCCATACCCCCCCCCCTTACTATATATTCTAACTCTAACTCCAGGGTCGCACTACAGTGGGAAAATGGCCATATATAACTTTCAGTGAAATGTGTTTCAGTGAATTGAGTTTTCAGTGAATTGTGCTTTCAGTGATTTGTGCACAGTCATTTGACTTTCAGTAAAATGTGCTTTCAGTGAATAGTCCCAGACCCGTATCAACATACATATACATGTGCACATATACAAACATACATATGTAAACATATACACACCTACAAATAAACAGAGATAAACAAACATACTGTTAGATGCATGCATGTACCATGCAGCCGATATATCTTCATGTGGACACACACACACACACACACACACACACACACACACACACACACACACACACACACACACACAGTGATGCACACTGTCATAGACAGTCAGCTGCATTCTGTATTCAGCCCTGTATACATTTATTTTATTTTTATTTTTATAACATCTTTATTACCTTACTGTTCTACTTGCGCTGTGTGGCAGGAAGTGACATCTCAGTCCTGCAACATGAGTTAAATCAGCCATTCATAGAGCCATGCTACATTCTTTTTTTTAATTCCTTTATTGTTTTCTCCCCAGATGCTACACTTTCTCTTAGTTCTACTATCAGTATTTCTTGCTGTCTCACTTTATCTCTTTCTCCCCTTTATGTAGTGTCACAGTGCTCACTCTCAATGTGATACAAATGGAGTAGTATATATTGCTATTTGCTCCTCTTGTTCAGCACACTAAGTAGGGAAAATGGAACTTACATTGAAAAAATGTATTTACCAGCATAATTATGCCATCAGAAAGAATGACATGAATAATGCCCTATGTAAACACACTACTAATTGTCCAAAATGTATTCAATTTGTTTTTTTTTTTTTTTTTAGAAAAAGTGATATAAAAGAAAAGGGGTGGTAACTGGGAAGCATTTTTAGAGGATAGAGAACTTTACTGGCCACTGCTATTGGATGCTTCTTGCATCCTAGGTTTAAATGAAAAAATAGTCTTAGCAGTGCCTTAATTTTAAGAACTGACAATATATAAATATTTTTCCCTTATAGTATTGATCACACTAGTTAACAGTTTTAGACTAAATCGGACAGTTTTAAGTGTTTGTTACATTGTGATATATAACCTATTGGTT
This sequence comes from Protopterus annectens, assembly GCF_019279795.1. Lineage (NCBI taxonomy): Eukaryota > Metazoa > Chordata > Ceratodontiformes > Protopteridae > Protopterus > Protopterus annectens. Next base: position 1,131,832,405 of record NC_056745.1, read on the forward strand.
TGAAGTAATTTATAATCATGATTTAGAATGGTGTTGCTTTAAGGAAATGAATTGCTTGTTTAGTAGAGAGTGAGAAATAATGTATCCCAAGATTCTGATGACATTCCTGACTACATTTCGAATGAAAGTGCTTAATCTTGTATCAATGTGTTTGTTTTACGCATAATAAATAGCATCTATTTACCAACTTTTCTTTCTACTGGTCCTGGTGACACAGGTGAATGCTGTGTCTTTTGGATTGCAGTTAGATCTAGGCACCTCTTGTGCTCCAACAAAAGAAAAAAAAAGATGACATTGGTTCTACTGGTAGACCAGTCAGGAGGCCAGATACATGATATACACCCCAGCCATTCAGACCCCATTTCAGTGCCCTTCCCCCAACTCTCATTTTTGATGTTTTATTAAAAAAAACTTTTCTTCTTTTAAACAGCACACACTTGCTACAGTTTATACATGCATGTATGGAGCTTTTCAGCACTTAGATTAAAAAAATATTTTTAAACTTTAGCAACCTGCTTAACTGTAGCAAACAGCTACTACGCTTTATGCCATGCCTGTAAGGAGCTCTACTGTGCTCAGGTTTTAGTTAAAAAAACTGATTTTTTTACCTTTAAACTATAGAAAACTGTTTGCTACAATGCTTTGTTTCTAGGGATGTTGCCCCTCTCAGCCCCCTAGCTACTCTACTAGCAGCAGTTAACTGGATTTCTCTAGCCAATTCCAGGTATTGGCAGTATAAATGTGTCAGAAAGAAAGCTGTTTGGAATTGGAACATTTTGTCAACCTTCCCTGGGAAGTGTGTGTGTGTGTGTGTGTGTGTGTGTGTGTGTGTGTGTGTGTGTGTGTGTGTGTGTGTGTGTGTGTGTGTGTGTGTGTGTTCGTGAGCACACATGTATGAGCTTGTCTGTGTAACTTGAATGAAAGGCAAGGTGCACTGGAAGATGACTGATAGTGATGAAAAAGGAGCCCTGGACATTAGGTCTAAGACTCGGTTCTGTAGGTGACCTGTGTGCAGTCTAATCTAGCTGTGGAAGACAGAAGCTCATACACAGGGCATATATATATATATATATATATATATATATATATATATATATATAGATATATATATATATATATATATATATATATATATGTTGTGCTGTTTGGGACAGGTTGCATTTTGTGAATTAATTACTGTGTTAGACTTCTGTGCACTTTCTTTCTTTTATTACAACCTGCTTGTTTGTGGTGTGACTCAAGAGATCATCCCTCAAGCTCTGGGTAGGACCTTTTCTTCACATTGAAGGTAATAGTGCTACAGTCCGTGACATTTTATGTGGCATTTGTGGGATTTAACTCCATCTATCTACGTTTGTCATAGATTTTGGTGGCATTAGTAGGATTTAAATACCATTGGGAAGTGCTGATTGAAGGCTCAGTGTCTGTTATTCTAAAAGTGTATTAGTTTTGGTTTAAGCTCTTGGGCTTCAGGCCAGTTATTTTACATTAAGAAGGTTTATGGTCTGCACTCTTGTGGGAGGAGAGGTTAGATTCTGCCCTTCTGAGCTGGGAATTTCTGGTTAAAGGATTATTGTGGCTGCTTATTTGAACTGTTTTTTCTGAAATTGGTGCACCTTATTTGCTGTAGCATAGACTAGATTCAGGCATGCTAAATCTAGCATTGTTTGTATAACTTAAGCACTAATCCAGGCCATCTTTTTTTGGAGAAGGTTCCCCTGCACCCTAGTGGCAGGAGTGCGCAGTTAGAGCTTGTCTGATTTTTACTGGTTAAATGGGTAATTTATTTAAATCAGTTTGCTTGTTTTCTATTGTTATATATAAAAATTGCACTTTATTCATCTACTTTTACTGTATTTGTGTTTCTTTCTACTTTATTGCATTTATTCTGCTGTATTTATTACTGCTTGTTATTAGCCTGATTAAATTGTAACCGTTATTCTAAGCCTTTGGTTGAAGCACTTGGGCTTCAGACCAGTTGTTTTATATTAAGAAGGTTTGTGGTCTGCACTGTTGTGGCAGGACAGGTAGCTTACATCCTTCTAAGTTGGGAGATGCTGATTGAAGGCTTGTTATTTTAAGAGTGTATTAGTTCTGGTTTAAGCACTTGGGCTTCAGGACAGTTATTTTAAATTAAGAAGGTGTGGCCTGCACTCTTGTGGGAGGAGAGGGTAGATTCTGCCTTTCTGAGCTGGGAGTTTCTGGTTAAAGGTTTATTGTGCCTGCTTATTTGAACTGTTTCTTTCTGAAATTGGTAAGCCTTGTTTGCTGTAGCATAGACTAAATTCAAACCTGCTGAATCTAGTTTTGTTTGTATAACTTAAGCACTAATCCAGACCATCTTTTTTTGGAGAAGGTTCCCCTACACCCTAGTGGCAGGAGTGTGCAGTTAGAACTTGTCTGATCGAAGACTGCTGGAACGGGGCTCAGTTTTTAGTTTTTTATTGGTTGAGTTGTTTAAATCAGTTTGCTCATTTGCTACTGTTATATTAAAAAAATACACTTTATGCATCACCGCTTAGCTAGGGTTAAACTTTTCCTGGTGCCATAAAGTCTGCTCTTCAAATTTTCTCTTAGAACTAGCCATTTTTTTTTAGTTTTAGCACTCAAATATGTTTCTTTGAGCTCAGCACTTGTTCAGAACTTGCTGTAAGCACTAAATAAGCTACAAATTACTACAGCACTCAACTTTCCTCACTTGTCTAGTGGAAAACAGTTTTTAGTACTTAATAAATAAGCACCTATCCAGGCATGTCTAAGGGTCAGCTCTCGGTGTTTTCTTCTATCTACTTGCTGAATCTGGGCATCTTGGGGCAATGCAGCAATTGCCTCATGTACACAGACAACCCTCTCCTCCTACCACCCAACACTACAACCTGTGAAAGATGCACTTATATAGCCAAACTGGAAGCAAAGCTCTCTTCACCCAAGACTGGACTTGACAGTCAAGAGGAGAAGGTAAACACTTGCACCACACCACACTCATCATATGGTCCCTCAAAACCTACACCACCAAAACACAGACATAGCAACACAAAATACACACCTACATTCACGGAGGCTCTCAATAAATATCTGCTCAAGCAACAGAGACCTCCCAAGAAGAAAAGCATGCAACCTCCACCCCCCAACACAATCCAAATGACACATAGCCCACAAACTCAGTGTGCCACTCAACCACAGCCCATAAGGCATAACAACGTACCCAACACTCTAGTCATAGGTGACTCTATAGTCAGGCACACTGATGTTCCACTCACCAGGCTAAACAAGGAGAAAGTTACTGTCAGCTGCCTGTTGGATGCCAGGATCCACCACATAATGCATGCACTCAGGTCACTCCACAACAAGTACAAATATGACTCCATCATTGTCCATGTTGGTGTGAATGACCTGAGTAGTACCTCCCTGGACTACATGAAAAGAGACATGGAGGAACTCTCCGATCTTGTAGCTCAGGAGGGTATGACCCTAGCCCTGAGTAGCATCTTGCCATCACCCAGAATGATACCACAGTACAAGGACAAAATGATTGACGTCAACAATTGTCTAAGTTTCTGGTCTCATTCTAAGGGGATCCAGTATCTGTCTGCCTGGGAAAACATGAGCAACAGACCACAATGCTTTGCCAAAGATGGCCTGCACCTGTCGCCTTTGGGATTCTGGATACTGGCCAAGGCTCTTGCCACCCCTATAATGCCATTTTTTAGGCAAGGTTCAAATTCAAATTCAGCACAGTAACAGGTACAAGCAAGCAAAATCTGAGGATAATGCTATTCAATGCTAGAAGTCTAAATCTCAAAATGCATTCACTCGAGGCACTCCTTAGAATGGAGAACATCGACATCTATGCAGTGACAGAGACCTGGTTCAAGGCTCCAGAGAGCATCCCTGCATTACCAGGCTATAATTCATACCACACCTTTTGGCCACCTAACCTGGACCGAAACACTAAAGGTGGAGGCGTGTCCATATTCATTAAGGATATCCACACCTCCAGGCTAGTTGCTCAGCATAATGCATCTGGGCAAGACCGCAATCCAAATTGTAACTTGCTACAGATCCCCTGCCATGCCCCAGGATTCCCAGTCCTCATTTCTTGATACACTGGAAAATATTAGGGTACAACCCAACACCCTTATAATGGGCGACTTCAACTACACCACCATTAGCTGGGAAATCTACTCATGTATCAGTTCTTTTTCTCAATGTTTTCTGGAATTCATAAACTGCAATGCCTTGGATCAACTTATCCTCACCCCTACCAGGGGCAGCAATATCCTAGACCTGGTCATTACCAAAATGGGCGACCAATGTTCCATACTAGAGGTCAATTCCTTGTTGGTCAGATCCAACCACAAGCTAATCAGCCTAGACATCCACATCCTGCCCCCTCCCCCATTAGGGAAACCACCGTAAAAAATGTCTCCAAAGCCAACTTCATGCTTCTTAAGACAGAAGTGGCAAACTTCACAACACCCATGCAGATGGACAATAGAGGTACGACTGCTGAATCCTACTTACACGAGTGCATGGCTCATGCTATCCCTAACAGAACCAAGATGCTATCCTCCAAAAAAAGGAAGCCAATCTGGTGGTCGCCTGCCATAAACAAACTCTACAACAGAAGAAAGAAACTGTTGCAAAAAAGAGTAAAATCCCATGACTGGAAGAACTCCCTTGTCAGCCTCAGTAAGAAGCTGAGATCCCTCATATAATCCTCCAAAGCTAGTCATGAAAACAAAATTGCCACTGATTCTAAAGACAACCACAAAGCATTCTATAGCTATATCAAGAATCTCAATGGCAATACTCAGATCTGCTCTGAGTTACAGCACAATGGCACTAAATATACAGAACCAACTGATATTGCCAACATCCTGGCAGATAGGTTCAGTGCTAACTTTACCCCACCCCCACACCCTAAAGAGCCCATCTCTATACCGGAAAAATGCAAAGTTGCTGTAATCACGGTTGCACAGGTAAAAAACACACTCTCCAAAGCCAAGAATACAGCATTCATGGGACCTGACAACATCCCAGGCTGCGTTCTACATGAACTACAGGATGAACTGGCACCCCACCTAAGCACCATGTTCAATCATAGCCTCACCTCAGACTTTGTTCCCACTGAATGGTGCACAGCAACGGTTTATCCCACTCCACAAAGGGGGAGCCACCACTGACCCAGAGAACTACCGCCCCATTAGCCTAACGAGCCTGGTTTGCAAGGCCATGGAATGTATCATCATGGAACTTATAAACAAAGACATCGGTAATCTCCAAACTCTGGATCCCACCCATTTTGGGTTTGTAAAAGGCAGATCATGTCTCCTAAACCTGATAGACTTCTTTGAAGCAGTCACCAAAACCATAGACGAGGGTAAGGTGGTTTACACAGCCTATCTAGATCTCGTCAAGGCTTTTGACACCATCCCTCACTCTGGAATTATAGATATACTCACTAAACTAGGTATAAATCCCTATGTCACAAGATGGGTTGCCAAGTGGCTCACTGACAGAACCCACACTGTGAAAGTAGCAGACTCCAAATCTGACTTCAGACCAGTGACAAATGGAGTACCACAGGGTTCAGTCCTGGGTCCTCTCCTGTTTGGTATCTACTTTTCTGAAGTACAGGCTAACACAGATGGTCTTTGGCTAATGAAGTTTGCAGATGACTGCAAACTAGGAGTCATAATTGAAACACTTAAAGATGTGGACATCCTACAAAAGGGCCTCACTGAGACAGATGCCTGGTGTCAAAGCCATGGCCTCAAGCTTATTGCCAAAAAGTGCATTGTCATCCCCTTTGGTAAAAACTCTGTACCCATGAGCAACCACATAGGTGATAGTCTACTTAACACCGAAAGTGTGATAAGAGACCTTGGGACACAGGTGGACAGTAGTCTCTCCTTTGATAATCACAACAACACAGTAGTCAGGAAATCCTTCAATGTGGCACACCTCATCACAAAAGGTTTCTCATCCAGGAAAAAAGAGGTCATTGTTCCCCTCTACTTATCACTCATTAGACCCATTATAGAGTACAGCGCCCCTTTTGGTATGTTCCTCACAAGACATCTACGACAACTGGAAAGGCCGCAGAAATACCTCACAAAGAGGATTACTGGCTTCAAACAGATGCCCTACGCAGACCATCTCAAAAAACTCCAGCTTTACTCCGTTGCATATCGCCTACTTAGAGGCGATCTCTGCCTAACATACAAAGCTATGTCAAACCATGAGCTGTTGGACATGCTCCACTTATAGAAACCCCAATGCCTCCAAGCTACACACTCTAGGAACCTAAAATTTGTCGCCACAATAAACAAAACATACTGGAGGGATAGATTCCTGTCCTAGAGACTTCCCATACTTTGGAACAAACTACCTATCTATATCAAACAAAGCTCCTCATTAGCACTCTTCAAAAAAATCTTGATGATTGGATGGGTAATAAGAAATTCACCCCAGGGATCACCTCTGTGGCTCTGCTCGACAGGGGCACAAGAAAATTATTTTCTTGGGTGGTGAAAGCCAGGGTACCTTTTTGGCTAGGCTTGTATAGGCCCTAGGGCCAATAGCCTAGTATCTACCTATGAACCTATGAACCTATTTGTGCCACTGTTTCTCACAGTAGTAATTATTTTTTTTATTTGCAGGAAATCGCAGTAGTAGGACATAAACGGCATTTGTAGGGATACATTTGACATCTATAATGATTTATTAAAGTGTGATTTGATAAGGCTTTTTCCAGTATCATCATAGCTAGTCAGCTATTTGATCATTGATATTTAAGCAGACAGGCATATGTCTATATATGGATGATATAGTACAAAGTCAAAAGCAAAAGAAAATTACTATAGCATAGTAATTACCAGTAAGAGAAACATCTGTTAACGAATATTTAAACATTTATATAAATTATAAGAAACCAAACCAAAAAGCAGGTACCCCTGATGGCAATAAAACGATAAAAATAAATATAATCCAATATTCCAGTAAATAACACGCTGAATGCTCTGCTACCAAATAACGAACTTATTTATTCATGAAAGTGAGTAAGCGCTTTCGCCATAGGGCTTTCTCAAACTCTTAAACATTTAAAAACTGCTTAAAAAATCTTTATAAAACATACAGGGTACTTTCATTGGTCAACGTGACCAAAGAAGAATTTAAATTCTTAAAGCCATAATACATGTGTAATGTTCTAAACAATGTCACATCTATGCTCTCCACATAACAATCAATAGATCATAATGCAAAAAATGCAATAGTACATATGAGGCAAAACGTCCCATAAGGTCCCATATACAAATTGAATATTGAGACCAAAATCCGTCACAAAGATTAAAAATAAAACATCTAGTAAGTTTAGGGAATTTCTTAAAAATTACACAGCAGATCGCACATGGCGGTTTGAACTTAGATCTATGTCCACAAGTAAACCCGGTGCTGTACGAAAACAGCATCGGCACTTCAACTTGTTTACAAAACTTGCTTAAAAGCATACCTGGTGTAAATACAATATCTGAAATGATGCAACGTCATTACTGTTTGAGCAATAGTTCACATAACACTCACTGACGTCTAACAGATGCGTCTTCAGTACAGTCAAATCAATGTGCTTTGTTTGTGCATTGAATATAAAAAAATAAGAGCAAACATAAAAAGTGCACGCTCATATAAAAAATGTATAGTCAAGCTTACATTCCTCTCAATCACTGGAACAATTCAAGTTTAGTAAACTCATGTTGTGTTCCGGATATCGTGATGAAAGTGGCACTCCATAAGGTAATGTAGATCGCTATGTAGGAACCAAAACCTACCTCAATAATGGCACTCATAATAAAAATTACATTCGCGCTAAAAAACAATATACGGATAGTCTAACATCACAATCATAACATCAAGTTCAGTCAACAGATTGAACCAAAGGTACAAATCCTAGTAAAACATCTTCACATTTCAACATTAGAAGTTCCCTATCGTTTAAATGACGTATCTTAGGTAGGACCTTAAAGAGAAACGACCTTAATTAAATGTCGTGTCTACACTACTGTCCCACTGGTTAAAATCTGCTTGAATCAAACATCATATTCCTACTCGACATGTACAAAGGCATGTATAAACATACCTATGGAGTAACACTAGTAGCATGAATTGAGATTCAATGAACGTAAACAGCATAATAAAATCATATGACTATCCTTAGAAACAAATTGTGTTAGACCATGGATATAAGGAATCCAATTCTCTCTTTAAATTAAAGGAACATTATATAAAGGTCTCACTGTTTAAAATATCATATACATTAAGCTGTCCACAAAAAATTATATGCCTATCAACTAAGGACAACATCTTAAACCAATAAACAGTGCTTATATCAATGTATAAAATACAGGGAATGGTTACAGAAGATATAACATCTTAGATGAATAAATCAAAATTAGCGAAAGTTAAACCATTTTTACACCAAATGTAGATGTTCAAAAAATATGTATATACGTTACCTAGTACATTGATCCATCAGCTATGATTATGTTTAATTTGGTCACAGTTAGGACCAGACCCGTAGATTTATTCTTACCATTACGAGGTAAAAGCACTAGAAGTCCACATGCAGAATTAATTTTGTGAGCTATATCTCTAAGGAGAGTAGGTAACGTATATACATATTTTTATCCATATCCATGGTCTAACACAATATGTTTCTAAGGATAGTCATATGATTTTATTATGCTGTTTACGTTCATTGAACCTCAATTTATGCTACTAGTGTTACTCTATAGGTATGTTCACACATGCCTTTGCCCATTTCGAGTAGGAACATGATGTTTGATTCAAGCAGATTTTAACTAGTGGGACAGTATTGTAGACACGACATTTAATTATGGTCGTTTCTCTTTAAGGTCTTACCTAAGATACGTCATTTAAACGATAGGGAGCTTCTAATGTTGAAATGTGAAGATGTTTTACTAGGATTTGTACCTTTGGTTCAATTTGTTGACTGAACTTGATGTTATGATTATGATGTTAGATTATCAGTATATTGTTTTTAACACGAATGCAATTTTTATTATGAGCGTCATTATTGAGGTAGGTTTTGGTTCCGACATAGCGACCTATACTACCCTATGGAATGCCACTTTTATCACGTTATCCGGAACGCAACATGAGTTAAACTTGAATCGTTCCAGTAATTGAGAGGAATGTAAGCTTGACTATACATCTTTTTACATGAGTGTGCACTTCTTATATTTGCTTTTATTTTTATATTCTATGCACAAAGAAAGCACATTGAATTGATTGTACTGAAGACGCATCTGTTAGACGTCAGTGAGTGTTATGTGAACTATTGCTCAAATAGTAATGACGATGCATCATTTCAGATATGGTATTTACACCAGGTATGCTTTTAAGCAAGTTTTGTAAACAAGTTGAAGTGCCGATGCTGTTTTCGTACAGCGCCGGGTTTACTTGTGGACATAGATATATGTTCAGACCGCCATGTGCGATCTGTTGTGTAATTTTTAAGAAATTCTTTAAACTTATTAGATGTTTTATTTTTAATCCTTGTGACGGATTTTGGTCTTAATATTCAATTTGTATATGGGAACTTATGGGGCGCCAGCCTCATATGTACTATTGCATTTTTTGCATTATGATCTATTGATTGTTATGTGGAGAGCATCGAGGTGACATTGTTTAGAACATTACACATGTATTATGGCTTTAAGAATTTAAATTCTTCTTTGGTCACGTTGACCAATGAAAGTACCCTGTATGTTTTATAAAGATTTTTTAAGCAGTTTTTAAATGTTTAAGAGTTTGAGAAAGCCCTATGGCGAAAGCGCTTACTCACTTTCATGAATAAATAAGTTCGTTATTTGGTAGCAGAGCATTCAGCGTATTATTTACTGGAATATTGGATTATATTTATTTTTATCGTTTTATTGCCATCAGGGGTACCTGCTTTTTGGTTTGGTTTCTTATCGTTTTATCAGCGTGATACCCCGTCTCTGTCTGTGACCGCTCTGCATTGGGATTGTGAGCATTTATATAAATTAGTTGCTGAAATTATTCTATTTAGACTAATCATGACCTCTAATATATATTGGGGTGACTACAGTGGTGCAGCAGTTAGTGTTGCCGCCTCACATCAAGAGGTTCTCAGGTTCAATCCTTGGCTGGGGTGCCTTATGTGTGGAGTCTGCATGTCCTCCATGTGATCGCGTGGGTTTCCTCCGGGTGCTCCGGTTTCCTCCCACATTCCAAAGACATGCTGTAGGTGGATTTGACACTTGAAATTGGCACTAGGCGTGAGTGCGTGCGTGTGTGAGCCTTCTGTGGAAGGTTAGGTGCCGGGCTGGCAACTCGACATCGTAAAACTCCACTGCGACTCATTAGCGGACAGGTGATCCACTGTGGTGCCCCCTAACCAGGACAAGCCGAAAGAACAAGAAGATGGTCTCTAATATATATATATAATTAGATGTTCTAATATATGTTCATATGGCTTGCTCCCTTAAAAAAATATTAACAAATCTTAGATTTGTGGAGAACAAGTTTCAAAATATAGTTCCATATATAAAGAAAGCTTTTTTCACTGAAGGTATTTGAGATCTTTGAGTATAACAGCACCACATTTCTTAGATATAAACAAATAAGAAGTAGCTGAAGTGGTGAGTAGCCTGGTAGATAGTTGCGGAGCCTTTTGAAGATAAGATTGTGGGCGAATGTCATAAGTATGAAGGACAAGGAAGTACACTCAATGGTGGGTAGCCAGTTGGCTCTAATAGGGGAGATACGGTGGTGAATATTATTTTAGGTTTGTTATTATATGACATGCTGAGGATTGTGAAAACAGAACATGTTGAATGTCTCACATAACATAGCATGTTGAACATCCTGCAGACCACTGTCCTAAGTAACCTAGTATTGTGATGGTCCTGCAAAAGATAGTATCATGATGATTATAAGCAGCATAGGATACTGAATGTCCAGCTCAAAACTGCATGGTAAGATTCCCACATAATGGTAAGAATCTTACATAACCTAGCTTGTTGAGGGCCTTGCATAATGTAGCATGTTGAAGGTCCTGCATAGCCCTGTGTATGAGTGTCCTCCATAATGTTGTATGATAAGCACCATGCATAATAAGGCATGCTGAGACTCTTACATAATCTCACATGATGTAGGTCCTGCATAGCACTGTGTGTTAGTTCTATATAGTGTAGGATGGTGAGTATCTTACATAATGTTGCATGGTTCTTCCATAATGAAACACGCCGTGTGCTTTACATAATCTTTCATGATGAAGGTCCTACAAAATGTAGCATGGTGAGGATCTTACAAAACACAGCACAGTGAGTGTCCCGCATTATTTAGTGTAGTGGATGTCATGCAAATCATATCAGAATAATGAGGCCCATGAGGATCCTACATAACTTAAAACGGAACAGACCAAAGTAACTTGTCATGTTGAGGCTACAAACATAACATAGTGTAGTAACTGTCCTGTATAGCTTACCAAACTGATTGTCAGACATAACAACAGGATCACAGGATAAAATGTTGTGATCACATCACAACATGTGATGATTCTCCTGCATAACATACAGGGCAGTATTCTTACTAACCTCACATACTAAGGCCTCTCTAGAGCCTAGCATGGTGAGGGTCCTACATAACATAACATAACATGGTGAGAGCACTATAATCTTACCTTTCAGCATGCACACATTTTAACTACAGAAACAAGTTCACTTACATACTTCAAGTTATTACTTATTTTTAAATATAGTTTATGCAATACATTGAAATAGATTTTGCATTACTGAGTCCATTTTATTTTAGAAGTTCCATGTGTTGGTGATTTATCCTGGCCTCTATATGTTGCATATAAGAAAATTGATGGGAGTGAGAGAGAGAGAGAGACAGACAGATAGAGGCAGTCACAAGCAAACAGCTTATTGATATGGATGGATGCGTATTGAAATGGATGGATGAGTAGGTAGATGGGTGGACAGATGAATGTGTTGGTAGATTTAAGGGCAGATGGATGAATGCTAGAGTGTATAGATGGTGAGATGGTTCAACAGGTGGAATGGCAATGGTAGAATTCAGACTCTGTCTATCCATCTGGTAATCATAAATTTGAGTGTATGGAGACTGGAGTCACATTTATACTGTGAAACAGAATAAAAATGTAAATTAAAGGTTACCTAGAAGAGTAAAAATGGACAGCCATCCTTGTATCTCTAAGCAATTCTTGACTATGCTATCCACTGGTAGATTATTTTTCAGTTCTTATACTGACCATGTCACTAATACATGTTTGTTTGTATATCCTTATAAATGGCTAATTCATATAGTTTTGTCGTCTGTACCATATGTGAGTGACACCTCATATTTTTCCTGGCTTTTGGTAGGTTTCTCTGTTTCTCTTACATAATTTTTTCATCAGTATTAAAAAAAAACATACTTCTCTGTGTCAGGCCAATGTCTAAAATGGGTTTGTGTCTCCAAGCCACTTAACTTTTAAATAACTAAATGTATGGACGCATAGCAAACAAATTAAGCAAGGTGAAAAGATTTGCTGTATGGTGAAAATGAATAATAAATTACTCTGTCCACTGTCATAGAAGAGCACAAATTCATGCTTGCTGAGAGCATGAGATAGTCAGAAATATTTTTCTGACAGTACTTAGTTACACTGAAGTCACTAGTACAAGTAAGACAAAGCTTTCCTGAAAAGGGAGTCTGAGACATGCTACGTATCCATGTGCACTGTCTCAGCAGAGGAAAGCAAGCTCATCCTGATACAACATATGCTCATTCTGATATTGGAAATACATTGCTTCAGGAAAGCTTGAAGCAATGTTCTGTTCTCTCCATGATAAACCTTCTTACTTTGTGAAGGAAGCCCAAGATAAAAACTGAAGGCACAGCAGTGACAAATGTTCAGATTTTAAACAACTTATGTTTTAATGACAGCCTTTGAACAGTAGCTTAAAATAGCACACAGTCCTTTCATTTCTACTGCAAACAGAAATCATTTAGAAAATAAGATAGCAGGTGATCATGGATACTTGTCAAAAGTGAAGAATCTTTTGAGAGTACCGTTATAGTCACAGCTTAAATTCAGCAGGAAATGTCAAGACCTGAGACCCTAAAAATATTTCAGCATTTTGACTATTGAGGCCACCTAAGGAAGTTGTGATTTTTATTAATGAGCTGAGAGGCTCTACAATTTTTGATTAACATGATTCATACAAATTGCTACAGTGCTAGATTTCTAGATTTGATTTTTTGAGCTGAGGATGATATGACTTCTTGACAAACATTTCAGTACTGAATGTGAGTCTGAGAGTAACAATGCCATAATGTGTTTTGGGTACCCTCACAATCACTGGTTGACTCGTCTCTTTTTGTCTATTCAAGCCACTGAAGAACAGACAGCTTCCTGCTGCTGTTGCTATGGGAACCAGCAGACAGTAGACTCACTGCTGAGTATGGGGGTTGGGTCACACAGGCTAACACTTTCTGAATGAAACGAAGAGAAGCCAAGGTTTAGTTTTTCATAAGAGAAGTTAAGCAGAATATGTTCTTTTTGGGGAGACACATTCTTTTCTCTACTTTTAAGGGAAACTGCAGCTATTCCTATGGCATTAACATCATGTTTATTTACAGTTGAACCCACTTCATATTGGACAGTGTCCTTACTACCTTACTAGAGAGTTTTAGGGCTGTCATCTATCTTCTTACATGTTAGGTCTGATATGAGTCAGCTGTATCCTTAAAAAAAGAAAAGAAAAATGTGAAAAACTGCAAATAAATGCCCTGCTATTTTAGGAGGAAAATGTAAATATCACAAAAGACTGCTACTAAAGTTCCGACCTCTTAATTTTATGGATTAATTGACTGATTAATTTCATTTAGATGTTTGTTCCCACTATTTTCAGAGGGATCTGAGATGGCATTCATACTAACAAGGACAAATTTGGTCAGAGCACTGTTAGAAATTCACGTACTCTTTTCGATAAATGCTGTGTGATCTTTTATACCTACCTGAACTACCACAAACTGAGGCAGATTGGACCCGAGTTTAACATCTAATCTGCAGAATAACACCTCTTGAGTGCAGCACCACCCTGAAACTGCACTGCAGTGTCAAATAAATCCAGTTATTTGAAGTGGGAATAGACACTGTAGCCTCTTAAATCTCCTAGCATTAATGTTGATTGTGCTACATGTTATGCCACTGACAGTAGCCTAATATAGTATAACAAAACAGAACTAATGTTCCACAACACTTTATTTTAGTAATGCAATCAGAGGAAGTCTCTGGTTGACAGTGATATGATCTGTCCTGCTAAATCTAACATTTCAGTGAAAAATGTCCCATTTTGATCCTCTTAAAAGTTGACAACCCTTAATTCATTAATTAATGCATAAAGGATTAGGATATTTTTCAGAGCAATGGTTTTTACTTTGATGTTTGCAGTTTCCTGAACATGTATTATTTTTCTGTATTCCTTAAAACATGAGTTAACTTCATTTGAAAAGGTTTTGGGTCATACATAAAATAGGAAAAAGTTTGCCTCTTTAATAACTACATCACTTAAATACTGGTTATAGCTGAACTTTTCTTTGTTTGTGTGTGTGTGTGTGTGTGTGTGTGTGTGTGTGTGTGTGTGTGTGTGTGTGTGTGTGCGTGTGGGGGGGGGGGGTTGTGTTTGTAATTTTACCTTGGTTACCATACCAGGGAATGTCCTTACATTCACCTCTGCAATATTCCTAACAAATGGGATTCCCTGCCGTGAAGCCCACTGTCCGGCCAGTTTACCAAAGTCTACCGTTGCTTTAAGGTATGCTGATCGTCACCTGCACACTCCCTGAATAGGGTAGGGCATAAAGGTGACCATCAGGCATACCATCTTCAGAACTTCTTTGCCATCAGTCTGTTACCTCCGTCTGTTTTTTTACCGTTTCTCTGTTTGTTGGCATTCCTGTGCTCACTCCTGTTTGCTGGAGGTCTCACAGTTGCAGATAAGTACCCAATTGGGTTTTTGGTTACTTTTTCTGTTTGTTTTGTACTGTTTGGGGTTAATGTCAGCCAGGAAGGGTAAATGCCAGTGTGGGAGACTGATTCCTCATAAAGACTACCATGATGTGTCTTTTTTGCCTAGGTGCTACTAACGACCATACATCTTGTTCAATTTGTCAGGCATTTGTCCCCAAAACTCTTCATAATATGCTTTCTTCCCTTTCCTTGTATCTTGAGAATCAGTGTCTTAAGATTCTAGCTGCAGATACTATGGATGGAAATTCCTGCCCCGAAGATCAGCTGTCAGGGAAGAAGAAGGTGCATAAGGTAAGACCAGAATCTTCCGCTGTCCAGCCTCTGCCTGGAGTTTCTCCTGCGGTTATTATGAACCCGGAGGTTCACCCAGTTGTTTGTCAGATTCTTCTACCGCTTCTGGATTGGAGGCTGGT
The DNA here is from genome assembly GCF_019279795.1 of Protopterus annectens. NCBI lineage: Eukaryota > Metazoa > Chordata > Ceratodontiformes > Protopteridae > Protopterus > Protopterus annectens. Next base: position 1,131,847,909 of record NC_056745.1, read on the forward strand.
GAGGATCTGGTGGGGCAGCACATCCAATGAGGCTTTGCAGGCATCTGTTTTGGGTGTTCAAAGGGAACCATGTTTGACTGTTTCCAAGGGGTCTAGAGAGGTTCTGGATTTTCTGTATAGGGAAGAGGTTCATACTGCAGATGTGGAATGCCGTCCTGATTCTGGGCCATCTCAGGTTTTTAGGATGGATGTCCCCTTAAAAAAGAAACAGAAAACTAATTATGTTTTTTCTGCAGCTAGGGATCCACAAAGTGATTGGCAGGCCTTTACTCAGAGGTTATTTAATGCTTTACTGTCATTGAGGCCTCCTCAAGAGGTTTCAGTTCCTGCTCCTCCTTGGTCCTCTTCTTCCCCTAAAAGGCTGAGAGAATTGCATTATTCTTAGGTGGATTCTGATGGTGACTCCATTGCTTATTCTACCCAGATTCCTCCTCTTTTAGACTATGGATCTGAGGAGGAGGATTCTCATAGGTTCATAGGTAGGTACTAGGCTATCGGCCCTGGGGCCTATACAAGCCCAGCCAAAAAGGTACCCTGGCTTTTGCCACCCAAGAAAATTATTTTCCTGTGTCACTGTCGAGCAGAGCCACAGAGGTGATTCCCGGGGTGAATTTCCTATTTCCCATCCAATCATCAAGATTTTTCTTGAAGAGTGCTAATGAGGAGCTTTGTTTGATATAGATAGGCAGTTTATTCCAGAGTATGGGAAGTCTCTGGGACAGGAATCTATTCCTCCGGCATGTTCTGTTTATTGTGGTGACAAGGTTTAGGGCCATAGAGCGTGTAGCTCGGAGGGATTGGGATTTCTTTAAGTGGAGCATGTCCAGTAGCTCTGGGTTTGACATAGCTTTGTATGTTAGGCAGAGATCACCTCTGAGTAGGTGATATGCAACGGAGTAAAGCTGGAGTTTTTTGAGACGGTCTGCGTAGGGCATCTGTTTGAGGCCGGTAATCCTCTTTGTGAGATATTTCTGCGGCCTTTCCAGTTGTTGTAGATGTCTTGTGAGGTACATAGCAAAAAGGGCGTTGTACTCTATAATGGGTCTATTTTTTGCTATGATTGAAAAACATGTATCTAATAAACTTACTGTGGAGCTTTTCTCCCCGGGCTTCCACTGAAAATGGGCTCCCCAGCCCAGTGGACCTCCCCGGTAATCAAACTGAATAAATAAATAAATAAATAAATAATGAGTGATGAGTAGAGGGGAACAATGACCTCTTTTTTTCCTGGATGAGAAACCTTTTGTGATGAGGTGTGCCACGTAGAAGGATTTCCTGACTACTGTGGCGATGTGATTATCAAAGGAGAGACTACTTTCCACCTGTGTCCCAAGGTCTCTTATCACACTTTCGGTGTTAAGTATACTACCGCCTATGTTGTAGTTCATGGGTACAGAGTTTTTACCAAAGGGGATGACAATGCACTTTTTAGCATTGAGCTGGAGGCCATGGGTTTGACACCAGGCATCTGTCTCAGTGAGGCCCTTTTGTAGGATGTCCACATCGTTAGGAGTTTTGATTACGGCTCCTAGTCTGCAGTCATCTGCAAACTTTGTTAGCCAAAGACCTTCTGTGTTAGCCTGTACTTCAGTGAAGTAGATATCAAACAAGAGAGGACCCAGGACTGAACCCTGTGGTACTCCACTTGTCACTGGTCTGACGTCGGATTTGGAGTCTGCTACTTTCACAGTGTGGGTTCTGTCAGTGAGCCAGTTGGCAACCCATCTTGTGACATAGGGATTTATACCTAGTTTAGTGAGTTTGTCTATAATTCCAGAGTGGGGGATGGTGTTGAACGCCTTGGTGAGATCTAGATAGGCTGTGTGAACCAACTTACCCTCATCTATGGATTTGGTGACTGCTTCAAAGAAGTCTATCAGGTTTAGGAGACATGATCTGTCTTTTACAAACCCAAACTGGGTGGGATCCAGAGTTTGGAGATTACCAATGTCTTTGTTAATAAGTTCCATGATGATACATTCCATGGCCTTGCAGACCAGGCTTGTCAGGCTAATGGGGCAGTAGTTCCCGGGGTCCATGGTGGCTCCCCCCTTGTGGAGTGGGATAACTGTTGCTGTGTGCCATTCAGCAGGCACAAAGCCTGAGGTGAGGCTATGACTGAATATGGTACTTAGGTGGGGTGCCAGTTCGTTCTGTAGTTCATGTAGAGCGCAGCCCAGGATGTTGTCTGGTCCCATGGATGCTGTGTTCTTTGCTTTGGAGAGTGTGGTTTTTACCTGTGCAGCCGTGATTACAGGAACTCTGCATTCTTCCTGTATAGAGATGGGCTCTTTAGGGGGTGAGAGGGGGGGGTCAGGTTAGCACTGAACCTATCTGCCAGGATGTTGGCAATATCAGTTGAGTCTGTATATTTAGTGCCATTGTGCTGTAACTCAGAGCAGATCTGAGTGTTGCCATTGAGATTCTTGACATAGCTATAGAATGCTTTGTGGTTGTTTTTAGAATCAGTGGTGATTTTGTTTTCGTAACTAGCTTTGGAGGATTTTATCAGGGATCACAGCTTCTTACTGAGGCTGACCAGGGAGCTCCTCCACTCGTGGGATTTTACTCTCTTTTGCAAGAGTTTCTTCTTTCTGTTGTACAGTTTGTTTATGGCAGGGGACCACCAGATTGGCTTCCTTTTTTGGAGGATAGCATCTTGTTTCTGTTTGGGATAGCACGATCCATGCACTCATGTAAGTGCTTATAAAGTGCAATTGTGTAGGATTCAGTAGTCGTAACTGTATTGTCTATCTGCATGGGTATCATGAAGTTCACCACTTCTGTCTTAAGAAGCATGAAGTCGGCTTCGGAGGAATTTTTTAGCATGGTTTCCTTAATGGGGGTGGAGGCAGGATGTGGATATCTAGGATAATTAGCTTATGGTCGGATCGGACCAATGAGGTGTTGACTTCAGGTGTGGAACACCGGTCACTCATATTGGTAATGACTAGATCTAGGATATTGTTGCCCCTGGTGGGGGTGTGGATAAGTTGATCCAGGGCATTGGAATTTATGAATTCCAGAAAGTGTTGAGCGAAGGAGTTGGTACATGAGTAGTTTTCCGAGTTAATGGTGGGGTAGTTGAAATCGCCCATTATTAGGGTGTTTGGTTGAACCCTAATATTTTCCAGTACATCAAGAAAAGAGGAGTGGGAATCCTGGGTCATGGTGGGTGGTCTATAGCAAGCTACAATTTAGATTGCAGTTTTGCCCAGAGTTAGTTGCACTTGGATAACCTCGGCTGCATTATGCTGAGCAACTAGTCTGGAGGTGTGGATATCCTTAATGAATATGGACACACCTCGACCTTTGGTGTTCCGGTCCAGGTTACATGGCCGAAAAGTGTGGTATGAGTTATAGCCTGGTAGTACAGGGGTACTCTCTGGGGCCTTGAACCAGGTCTAGCTGCAGATACAATGGATGGAACTTCCTGCCCCGAAGATCAGCTGTCAGGGAAGAAGAAGGTGCATAAGGGAAGACCAGAATCTTCCGCTGTCCAGCCTCTGCCTGGAGTTTCTGCACAGATATCGATGTTCTCCATTTTAAGGAGTGCCTCGAGTGAGTGCATTTTGAGATTTAGACTTCTAGCATTGAGTAGCATCACCCTCAGTTTTTGCTTGCCTGTTCCTGTTATGGTGGAGAATTTGTCATTTGAACCTTGCCTAAAAAACGCACTATAGGGGCGGCAAGAACCTTAGCCAGTATCCGGAATCCCAGGGGTGACAGGTGCAGGCCATCTCTGGCAAAGCATCATGGTCTGTCGACCATGTCATCCCAGGTAGACAGATACTGGATCCCTTTAGAATGCCACCAGAAGCTTAGCCAATTGTTGAAGTCAATCATTTGTCCTTGTACTGCGGCATCATTCTGGGTGGTGGCAGAATGCTACTCAGGGCTAGGGTCATACCTACCTGGGCTACAAGATCGGAGAGCTCTTCATGTAGTCCAGGGAGGTACGTCTCAGGTCATTCACACCAACATGGACAATGGCAGAGTCATATTTGTACTTGTTGTGGAGTGACCTGAGTGCGTGGGTTATGTGGAGGATCCTGGCACCCGACAGGCAGCTGACAGTAACCTTCTCCTTGCTTAGCCTGGTTTGTGGGACATCAGTGTGCCTGACTACAGAGTCGCCTGTAACTAGTGTGTTGGGTACGTTGTTTTGCCATATTGGCTGTGGTTGAGTGGCACACTGAGTCTGCGGGCTATGTGTCATTTGGGTTGTGTTTTGGGGTGGAGGTTGCTTGCATTTCTACTTTGGAGGTCTCTGTTGCTTGAGCAAATTATTATTGAGAGCCTCCGCAAATGTTTTTGTGTTTCTATATGTGGATTTTGGTGATGTAGATTTAGTGAGACTATGTGATGAGTGTGGTGTGGTGCAAGTGTTTACCTTCTCCTCTTGACTGTCAAGTTCAGTCTTGATTGGAGAGAGCTTTACCTCAAGTTTGGCTAGATAAGTGCATCTCTCACAGGTTGTAATGTTGGGTGGTAGGAGGAGAGGGTTGTCTGTGTACATGAGGCAATTTCTAAATTGCCCCAAGATGCCCAGATTCATCAGATAGACAGGAGAGAACACAGGGAGCTGACCCTTGGACATGCCTGAATAAAAAAAAATATTTTCCTCTAGATAAGTGAGGAAAGTGAGTACAAGAGCTGTCACGAAAGTAAGTACCAAAACTGTTTTCCTCTAGGTAATGAGGAAGGTTAAGTGCTGTAGTAATTAGTAGGTTATTTATTGCTTACAAGTTCTGAACAAATGCTGATCACGAATAAGCAAATTCAAGTGCTAAAAGTAAGAATCTGTATCTGGACTAAATTAGGAAAGGTGGGAAACAAGTGCAAATGTGGGCTTTTAAATCAGAAAGTTGAGAGAAATGGAAAAACTGCCCAAACGGCCAATAACTACAATTTCTGGGCCAGAACCACTCCTTATGTGGTAGACAGGTTACCTAGTGCTTACCACTCCCACTGATAAGCTAGAAGGCTTCCCTCCAACACAAAAAGCTTGCGGGGGCTAAGAAGCTTACATACAGTCCTAGATACAGCAAATCTGAATCTGGACTACACTAGTTACAGGAAAGTTTTTTTTTTCTTATATATATATATATATATATATATATATATATATATATATATATATATATGGGTCTACTTCGAATGCCCGAACCGCCGATTCACCGACAGGGAAATGACCGACGCCAGAAACCCGACAACGCAGTTGACCGACACGCTCGAATCCCGGCAGACGGAAGACCGACAAGGGGAATGTGTAAGCGCGACCTGGTAAGTATGCGATAGTGAGGGATGTAGGAGTAGGGAGCGGACAGGTAAGTGTTGAATACTCAGGGATGTAGGGTTAGGGTGTGTGATAGGTGAGTGTGCGGTAGTGTCGGAGCTTGGGGTTTGGGGTGTGTAAGTGAGTTAGGGTTAGGGTGCAGGTAGGAGTGTGTGCGGTAGTGTCGGAGCTTGGGGTTTGGGGTGTGTAAGTGAGTTAGGGTTAGGGTGCAGGTAGGGAGTGTGCGTAGTGTCGGAGCTTGGGGTTTGGGGTGTGTAAGTGAGTTAGGGTTAGGGTGCAGGTAGGAGTGTGTAGTGTCGCACCTTAGGGTTAGGGTTTGGGTTAGGGCTAGTGGATATGTGTTGTAGTGTACTGTGTTGTTGACGTGTAGTGTGTCGGTGTTATGGTGTTCGGTGTTTCGCGTTGTCGGGTTTGTGTGTTGTCGGGTTTCTGGCGTCGGTCATTTCCCTGTCGGTGAATCGGCGGTTCGGGCATTCGAAGTAGACCCATATATATATATATATATATATATATATATATATATATATACATACATATATATACAGAAAAGTAGCTAAACAGCAGTCAAATACTCTAGATAATCCTTCTGAGGAAATTTCCTTTTGAGGCACAATCTCTAGGATGATGGAATTTTTTAAGTGGGATTGTGCCTAGGTTTTGGATATCCATAAGAGGTACTACGAGTTACTGCAGATGGAATCTCCTAAACCTGTGGCCATTCCTCCTGTCTTGCCTGCTTTATTGGATGTTTTTTCCAATGCCTCTAATATGCTAGATTTTCTCCCCCCTACTCCCAAGAAGTCTGGTTTTATAGAGTGCCTGAGGATTGTTCCTTTATGTTTAAATGTCCTGCTGCTGCTGACCCCTCTGTGGTGTATGTAGCCTCTGATAAGCCATCTCATTTGCTTCGTTCATCCAAGTTACTGCCTTTTGACAAGGACAGTAGAACCATGGATAGGCTGGGTAAGAAGGTTTTATACTCTGGTTACCCTAGCTTTTAGGGGTATTAATTATCAGACCCATATCTCTAGGTATGTCTTGGCTCTTCTTTCTCAGGTCTGTCAGGTTCTTTCTGATCTTCTAGACTCTGAGAGTAAATCTTCTGCTCTTTCCTTGCTTGGGACTTCCTCTCAGGTAGTTCGTCATTCTATCAAATGTAGTTATAATGCAGCAGATGCCTCTTCTACGGCTGCTGCTTCTGGTTCAGTTCTGAAGAGATAGTCATGGCTTCAGCTTCAACCTTTGCCTAATGATATTAAGGCTAAGCTGATGGATGCTCCTCTGGATAATACTCTTTTGTTTGGTGAAGCATTTACTGGTTTATTTAATACTCTTCATCACAAGGAGAAGGCTTTACAGGAGTGCAAGCATGTCTTTGTTTCTCCTGTCCCTAAATTTAAGTGAAACTACCCTTCTAAGCCAGCCTTTTTTCGTAGGCAATCTCTCCCTCCTTCTAAAAGTAAAAAAGGTAGTAAACAGACTCCTTCTACTAAGGCTACTCAGACTGCAGGGATTCTTAAGCCTTCCTTTCCTGACAAACCAGGTGCTGTCTGACTATCCACCCATTCCTTGTCACATTCCTCTTTCTCTTCGTCTTTCTCTTCATCTTCCTGTTTGGCTCCGAATCACCCAGGACTCTTGGGTTCTGTCAGTCATTCGTCAGGAGTACTTCATGGTCTGGAATTCCCACCCTCCTTTTATGGCCATTCCTCAGGCTCCTCAGGAACAACTTCCTTTTTTTCCAGAGGTTCTTCAGGACCTCTTGTCTCAGGGTACTGTTCAAGAGGTGTCTCTGTCCCAAACGGGGAAACGGTTTTATTCAAGAATTATTTTATTTATGTTCAAGAGGTGCTTCTGTCCCAAACGGGGAAAGGGTTTTTTTCAATAATTATTTTATTTTATTTTGCATTTGTTTACTGGATTGGTCCAGCTGGGTAAGAATTTACCCCTTTTCAGTGGAGACCCGAGGGGAAAAGCCCCAAACAGACATACAAGTAGAGACAAGTTTACAATATTACAGAGTAAAACAATATTATGAATACAATGGATAAGATAAATAATGTACTCCATGGAAGTATGCATAGCTTTATACATAAAAAAGTATAATAATAAGGTTGTACAAGGAAAAACAACAATAACTCCAGGAGGTATGCAGTAAGGGAATTAAGGTTATAGGTATTATTTTGAAAAGAAACATGGTATTATTAGATTAGTGGCTAGAAGGAGAATTGTGTATGTGCAGGTGCCTTAGATCTGAAGATGAAACTAGTGCAGGAGTAAAAAAGTAGAGGAAAGTGTATGTACAAGGGCCCTCAGTTCAGAGAAAGAAATGGTGCAGAAGAAGAAAGTAGTAGAGGAGGGATGTAGTGATCTAGAGAGAGGGTGTAGAAGGGAGAGTAGTTAAATATAGTAAGTTATAGAAAGAGGAAAGGCCTTATAGATCCGACTTAGTGGTGAAGTGGGTATAGGGAGAGGGAGGGGTTAAGTAGGGTGGTTACAGGTACATATAGGGTTGTTATTGATATATAGTATCAGGTCATGTTTGAAGTTAGAAAGGGAGGTATGGCTTCTGATTTGGAGTGGAAGATTGTTCCAGATAAGGGAGATGAAGTGTTTATAGAGTATTTTACCTATGTTCTTGTTGGGTCTATAGACTTGTAGTAAGTGTTTATCAGAGCTACGCAGGGAACTGGAAGGGGTGTACCAGAAGATCAGGTCGGACAGAGATGGACAGTCAGAGTTTGAATTAAGAATTCTAAAAGCTTGGATCAGCTGACTTTTGGCCAGAAGGTGTGGGAGTTCGAGCCAATGTAGTTTTGTGTGCGCGGTGCAGTGATGGGATTTAAACGGGCTGTTAGTGCCCAGAAAAGTGCCCAAAAAAGAAGGTACTTGAAGACCTATCCTAGACCTCTCCCATCTGAGCACCTTTCTGAAGGTGTCTTCCTTTTGGATATTGTCCCTTCAGTCCCTTTTTCCTCTCTTGCTCCCTCAGGCCTTTCTGGTTTCTCTGGACCTGAAGGATGCCTATCTCCATATTCCGATCCATCCTCTTTTCAGGAGATTTTTGCATTTTTCTGTTGCTTCCTAGCATTTTCAGTTCCGTGCTTTGCCCTTTGGCCTTTTTACTGCCCCAAGGGTATTCACCACATGCCTTGCTCCTGTGATTGCCTTTTGCAGGCTACAAGGGATCCAAATCATTCCTTATTTGGAAAACCTGCTGATTCAGGCATTTTCTCCAGAGGACCTTTTGCAAAATCTTCATTTTGCCATTTCTCTTCTTCAGAGCCTGGAGTTCACAATAAACTTCAAAACATCTTCACTGACTCCTTCTCAGGATCATGTCTTTCTAGGTTGTAGGATTCAAATGGTGCCAATGCTGGCATCCCTGCCTCCTCCAAAGGCATTAACTCTCATTTCTTTCTTTCAAACTCTTCTTCCACTGGCCTTGATTACAGCCAGGGAGATTCTGAGAGCTTTGGGGCTCATGGCTTCCACCATTCTGATGCTCCCTCTGGCCAAACTCCACATGAGGAAGTCAGTGTGGTTTCTGAAGTCGGTGTGGCTTCAGCATGTGCATCCTCTAGATTTTCCTGTTCCTCTTCTCCTGTGTTTCTAGAAAGAACTTCTGTGGTGGATTCAGCAGTTGTCTGTAAATACAGGGCTTCCTTTTCAGCCTCCTCTTCCCTCTCAGGATCTGTTCACAGATGCTTCAAATTTGAGATGGGGAGCAACATTTGGCTCCCTGAGGGTTCAGAGAGAGTGGTTATCTTATCAGCAGAAGGAGCACATCAACATCAAAGAGATGATGGCTCTTGTCCTGGCTCTTCAGGCCTTTCATCCTCTCTTCTCTACAGGGCTCTCAAGGTGTTCACAGACAATACCACAGTCATGTGGTATATCAATAAACAGGGGGGTACAAGATCTTACCGTCTGCCGGCTGGCACTTCTGGTATGGGATCTGGCTCTCCAATATCAAGTGACTCTTCAGGCAGTTTACATTCCTTCAGATCAGAACATTGTGGCAGACAATCTGAGCAGGTCCTTCATTCAATCCCATGAATGGATGCTTCATAGCGATGTGTTTCTGGACATTGTTCACCAGTGGGGTACTTCTCAAGTAGATCTCTTTGCCTCCCCTCTGAACAGACAGTTTCCTCTGTTTTGTGCCAGAGTCCTAGGTCCTCTGATACAGAAGGTGGACTTCCTCTCATTTTCTTGGAAGGGGATGTTCCTTTATGCATTCCCTTCCCTTCCTCTCATTCTGAGAGTCCTGTTCAAGATTCAACAGGATGATCACAAAATCTTGTTGGTGTCTCCCTTTTGGCCACAACAGCACTGGTTCCCTCTACGTCTGCATCTAGCCAGGGGCAATCATCACAAGTTACCTCACAGTGTGGATCTCCTCACACAAGACAAGGGATCTCTCATCCATCCACACCTATCCGTGCTTCAGCTGACACTGTGGGTGACAGGATTTTCATCCCTCATAGACACCTTTTTCTGAGGATGTGCTGCAGGTCCTGCAGGAGGCCAGGAAACCTACTACTGGGAAATCCTACTTATCTAAATGAAAGAGGTTTTTCATTTGGTGTCTTTCTCATGACCTAGACCCACTTTCTGTGGATGTTCCTTTGGTTCTCTCTTATTTCCGCGAGTTGCTCAATGCTGGTTTGGCCTATTCTTCTGTTAAGGCTCACTTATCAGCTCTTTCTGCTTGTCTGCCTTTAACCCCCCCATTAGGTTCTAGATTTGAGGCTAAGCAATTTCTTAAAGGTGTCCTTAATATTAGACCTCCCAGGAAGCCTGTTCCTTCTCCCTGGGATCTTAATTTCTTTCTGGAAAAATTGACTCAGTCTCCTTTTGAGCCTGCTGTTTCAGCTTCCTTGCAACATTGTTCTTGGAAGACAGTTTTTTTGTTAACTCTTACTTCTGCCAGATGGGTGTCTGAGCTGCAAGCCCTTATGGCTTGTCCACCTTTTTTGATATTTCATGAGGACAGGGTGGCCTTCTGTACTAATCCTTCTTTCAAGTCCAAGGTGGTTAACGAGTTGTCACTTAATGAGTTTATTAATTTGCCTACTTTTTCCCCTCTATGCGATCTGACAGTAAGAGAGTGCTGCATATCTTAGATGTGCATAGACAGCTCAGATTTTATTTGGATAAAACTAAAGCTATCAAAAAATCTGAACAGTTGTTTCCTTTTATCCTAGGTCTTTAGATTTGGCTGTTTACAAGCAAACTATTTCCACTTGGATTTCAAAAGCTATTTCCTTTTGTAACTCTTTTCATGGCGAGAGCCTTCCTTCTTTTGTAAAGGCTTATTCCATGAGAGCTGTGGCTTCTTCTGGTGTTTTTTTTTTAAAGGCTTAGATGCTAATTCTATTCTTGAAGCTGCTACCTGGACATCTGTGCATACCTTTACCAAACATTACCAGTTGGATGGCATCTCCAGGGCTAGAGCTGGTTTTGCTGCTGCCATTCTTCATGGCTTCTTCGAAGGCTCTGCTGCTTCCTCCTGCCAAGTTTCTTCTTGAGCTTTGGCACTGTCCCATTTGTAAGGAATGCTGCAGCTTTGAATGTAAGGAAATAATACAGTTGTGTAAAATCTTACCATGATGGTAGATGTCCTTGCCTTCACCGCTGCAATAGTCACTCCCTCCCTCGATGTCCCTGGTCTTCTTACTTTCCTGGATGTGCAGGTTCTCCTTGGTTTTCCTTGGACTGCTGTTCCTACTGGGGCAATCAGTTCTGAGGATGGTACGCCTGAACGTCACCTTCATGCCCTACCCTATACAGGGAGTGTGCTGGTGACATTCAGCGTACCTTAAAGCAATTGTAAACTTTGATAAACTGGCCAGACAGTGGGCTTCATGGCAGAGAATCCCATTTGTAAGGAATACTGCAGCAGTGAAGGCAAGGACATCTACCGCTATGGTAAGATTTTACACAAATTTACTTTTTCTATCTAAATAATAAAACTCAACACCTATCTGTTCAGAGGATCTTGTTGGTCCAGTGACAGTAAATCCAGCACAGTATGCCAGAATTTGTGGGTTCATTTCCAAATTAGAGCTAATGTTAAGCTTTCACTTATGTGATTCAAACAGTGTCTGACCAGAGGGCTTTCTCTATATTTGTGTGTGTGTGTGTGTGTGTGTGTGTGTGTGTGTGTGTGTGTGTGTGTGTGTGTGTGTGTGTGTGTGTGTGTGCGTGCGTGTGTGTGCGTGTCTGTGTGTGCGTGTGCATGTGTGCGTGTGTGCGTGTGCGTGTGTGTGTATGTGTGTGTGTGTGTGTGTGTGTGTGTGTGTGTGTGTGTGTGTGTGTGTGTGTGTGTGTGTGTGTGTGTGTGTGTGTGTGTGTGTGTGTGTGTCTCCTTGGCCACTGTGCTTAGGGTTCCTAGCTGAAAGAATAAGGCTCTTAAACGAAAACTAAACCTTCTCCTACAGTTTAACTCAGCCCTTAGGTTACTTTTCTCCCTATAATATCATCCCAGTACTGGGTAGGTACCTGAAACCTGGGAAAGACCACTCACTTTATTTTAAGCTTAACTTCTCACGTGAGTTACAGAGGCATTTGTCTACACTTGCATGACATACCATAGGTACCTGAAACCTGGGAAAGACCACTCACTTTATTTTAAGCTTAACTTCTCATGTGAGTTACAGAGGCATTTGTCTACACTTGCATGACATACCACAGACACAGATAAATATGTAGTCAGGAGCTCAGGCTGTTGTAAACAAGACAGAGAGGTGTAAACTGTTTTGCATTGTCTTTATTGCAGAGAGGAAGAGAACTTACACTGATTCACAGCTGCTTCTAATGTAGCCATGCCTTTCAGAGCAAAACAGAACAATTAAAACAGTCAGTGTTTCAAAAGCAGTTGTCACCTCTTTTGACAAATTTGCATAAGTAGCATCACAGTATTGAAATGCTAAGCTTTAAACTTTAAATATATGTTGTTTATACTACTTTACATTTTAAGATGACTTGAATGTAGTATCAAAGACATCTGTGATGTTTAAAGAAAAGTCAGAAAATACTTATTTTTTCTTGTAACTCTTGTAAAGTATCAGCACATTTACCAAAGTATAGGGGAGGGGCTGTCGATTCATCTTGGACTACAAAAAGATACTTTGAACAAAGGCCTACAGTTTAGTAACTGTTTTGGTTGCAGCTGTATAATTCTTTAGTTTACTGTAAAACAAGACCTGAGACACACACAAATGAGGGCCATTCAAGGAATAAAAGAAACAGTCCTGTTATAGATGGTATATAAGATGACAGTGACTGACACTAATCACATTATATGTTAATGGAATGGGAATACACCACTACTTCCTTATGTCTAGCATGACTCATATCACGCAGACTTGAAATGGATTATGGGAAAGAGAAAGGCTTAAAGAGAAATAAGATCATGTTGATATGTCAAGCCCCATTGACAGCCATTTTGCAGAAAACATATTAAAATTCTATAAGAAGCAGTTAGAGTGATTTTGAGATGCTAAAATAACTCAGAAAACAGAGATACAGTGAGAAATAGATTTTGTAGGTCTAAGGTGGAGTTTTCCTTTAAGATAAAACTCAGTAGCTATCTGTACAGGTGTTCTTTTGCTCTAGTGGCCGTGACACCAGTGTGTGTTTGTAATTTGGTCTTGGCCACCATGCTGGGGGGAGGTGGGTGTCCCAGTGGAAATGAATACTTAAAGGAAAACTCAACAACTATCTGTCCAGTTGCTCTTGTTGGTTCAATAGCAGTGACACCAACATATTAAGCTGAAGGTTTAACTATGTTAAAATTTGCTTGTGTCTATAAAACCTTTGGAGCTTTTCTCCTTGGGTCTCCACTGAAAATGGGTCCTGCACAGTTGGACTAACCTGGTTAACAAATGTCAAATAAATAAATAAAATAAATGAAGGTTTTTGGTTCAAGTCCCAGTGAGAGCTAATGTTCTCCTTTCTAGTGTTGGCTGAATTTTGTTATTTGCTAGTAATTACAGGTGTGGGGGTAGCCACATTCTTTGATTTCCTGTCCTTGCATATTTAAAGTGGTGCATGTGAAATAATTCCTGCTTTAAAACTTCAGCTTGGCCAGCAAAGAACTTGGTTATATTCAACTGGACGTATAAGAGAATTTAAGTACCTTTATCTGCACTTTTTTTTAAAAAAAATACAGTATTTAATTTGAGTGTTGAAGGAATCTTTAACTGAAGTTATTCTGCTCTTCAGTTATTCCCACTCACCCGCCCTGTTTTTGTTTTGGTGTTAATCTTAGTGGCATTGAAACTGCCCGCCCCTCAGCCTGCCTCTGGGCCCATCTCATTTGCTCACTCAACTGAGTGCAGTGAGATCATATTCTGATTTCAGGCACTCCTACTGTGTACAAAGAGGGCATCTGGGAAATAGAAAAAAAAAATAAGCTTATTTCCTGCCTTTCTTGTTAAGTGGTACAGACTATTTGTAGGCTTCTGAGCCCCCAAGCCCTTCTGTGTTTGAGGGAAGCCTTCTAGCTTGTTTTTTTTTCTTATAACTAGCCAGTTTTCTAGTTTCAGCACTCAAATCTGTTTCTTTGATCTCAGCACTTGTTCAGAAAAAAAAAAAAAAAAAATTCATCTGCTTTTACTGTACTTGTGTTTTTACCTACTTTTTTTTACTTTTGCATCATCTTAAAATACTCAATTGTATTTATTACTGCTTGGTGTAACTCATTCTAAGCCTTTTGGTTTAAACACTTGGGCTTCGGACCAGTTAGTTGTTTTGCACTGAGAGGGTTTGTGGTCTGCACTGTTGTGGCAGAACAGGTAGCTTACATCCTTCTAGGTTGAGAACTGCTGATTGAGGGCTCAGTGTCTGTTATTCTAAAAGTGTATTAATTCTGGTTTAAGCACTTGGGCTTTCAAGACAGTTATTTTACATTCAGAGGGTTCGTGGTCTGCACTCTTGTGGGAGGAGAGGCTGGACTCTGCCCTTCTGAGCTGGTAATTTCTGGTTAAAGGCTTATAGTGCATGCATATCTGAACTGTTTCTTACTGAAGTTGGTGCGCCTTGTTTGCTGTGGCATAGACTGGATTCGGGCCTGCTGGATCTAGCTTTGTTTGTGTAACTTGAGCACTAATCCAGACATTCTCTAAAGTATTCAATGGTATTTATTACTGCTTGGTTGTAACTTGATTAAAGTGTAGCTATCATTCAAGTCTTTTGGATTAAGCACTTGGGCTTCAGACCAGTTGTTTTACATTAGGAAGGTTTGTGGCAAGCACTGTGGTGGCAGGACAGGTAGCTTTCATCCTTCTAAGTTGGGAACTGCTGATTGAGAGCCCAGTGTCCAAGTGTATTAGTTCTGGTTTAGGCACTTGGGCTTCAGGCCAGTTATTTTACATTAAGAAGGTTCGTGGTCTGCACTCTTGTGGGAGAAGAGGCTGGACTCTGCCCTTCTGAGCTGGGAATTTCTGGTTAAAGGTTTATAGTGCCTGAATATTTGAACTGTATCTTACTGAAATTGGTTCACCTTGTTTGCTCTAGCATAGACTAGATCCAGGCCTGCTGAATCTAGCTTTGTTTATATGCTTGTTGTTTGTTTGCTTGTTATTTCCTGGAAGCTAATTCCACCTAATACGCAACTTCTCAGCTTCTGTGGATCACTAGTGATATCTGCATTGCTTACTGTACTTATTTCCTTGTTTCACTTGAAAGAAAGTTACTGTTTGTCGTTTTTGCATTTAGTTACTTGTAACACATTGCACTCAAGTTACTTGGCACTTGCTCACTAAAGCAATTATATAAGTCAGCACTAAAAATTAAAAGCACTACACCCTCACTCCCCACTGGCCCTTGTTTTCAATTAAGGAATTCCCAATATTATTCTAGCATGTCCAAAGGTCAGTTGTCAATCTTCTCTCCGGTCCAGCTGGTGAATCTGGGAATCTTGAGGCAATGTTATAACTGCCTCATGTACACAGACAGCCCTCTCCTCCTCCCACATAACACAAATACTTGCGAGAGATGCAGCTATTTAGCCAAACTGGAGGCTGAGCTCTCTCAACTCAGGACTGGCAAGACCAGACAGGAGGAGAAGGCAACTACACACACCACAAAACCAGCCTCACATAATGCTACCACTCCACTGAATCAAACACATAAACACACAAAGACATACTCGGAGGCTCTGAGTAAAAATTTACCTAAACAGCAGAGGCCTCCAAAGCAGACACCCAAACAACTGCTACCTCAAGACACCCCACAAGCAACACATAAACCACAAAAGCAGTGTGCAAAGCAGTCACAGCCCTTAAGGCCAAATACAACACCAAACATACTTGTCATAGGTGACTCCATAGTCAGACACACTGACGTCCCACTCACCAGGCTGAACAAGGAGAGGGTCACAGTAAGCTGCCTATCGGGCTAGAATCCGCCACATAACACAAGCACTCGGGTCACTCCACGGCAAGTACAAATATGACACAGTCATTGTCCATGCTGGTGTGAACGACCTGAGACGATACCTCCCTGGATTACATGAAAAGAGACATAGAGGAGCTCTCTGATTATGTAGCCCAGGCAGGTATGACCCTAACCCTGAGCAGTATCCTTCCTTCACCAAGAATGATGCCACAATATAGAGACAAGATGATCAGCTTTAACAATTGGCTTAATGTCTGGTGTCATTCAAAGGGGATCCAGTGTCTGTCTGCCTGGGATGACATGCTTGACAAGCCACGCTGCTTCAAGGGACGGCTTGCACCTGTCACCCTGGGATTCGGATATTGGCTAAGGCTCTTGCCACCCCATAGTGCCTTTTTAGGCAAGGCTCAAATTCTAAACCTACCACCCTAGAAAACAAAAATGGGAAGAAACTGAGGGTAATGCTGCTCAATGCCAGAAGTCTAAATCTCAAAATGCACGCACTCGAGGCCCTTCTCAGTATGGAGAACATCGATGTCTGTGCTGTAACTGAAACCTGGTTCAAGGCTCCTGAGAGCACCCGGCACTATTAGGTTTTACCTCATATCATGCATTCCGGCCCCAAAACCCGGACCACACCACAAAAGGAGGGTGTATCCATATTCATAAAGGATACCCACACCTCCAGGTTGGTGGCAACGCACGAAGCTTCGGAAACCATCCAGGTGCAACTAACCATAGGCAAAACTGCTCTACAAATTGTAGCATGCTACAGGCCACCCTCTCAAACTCAGGAACCCCACACAGCCTTCCTGAAGACACTGGAGGGTATAAATGTATCTCCAAACACCATCATATTGGGTGACTTCAACTACCCAAATATAGACTGGGAACATTACTCAAGCCCTAACTTTCTAGCCCAACGGTTCCTGGAGTTCATAAATTCAAATGCCATGGAACAGCTAGTCACTGTTCCCACGAGAGGAGAAAATATACTAGATCTCATTGTCACAAACATGGGGACAAAATGCTCCACACCGAAGTATATCCCTCATTGGAGAGATCTGATCATAAACTAATCTCACTGGAAATCCACATCCCACCACCCCAAACAAAAAAGACCATAGTGAAGAACTTCTCTAAAGCAAACTTCACGCTACTCAAGACTGGTGTGGTATCCTTCAAGGCCGCTGAGCCAGTGGAAACCACAACCCAAGCTGCGGAAGCCCTTACAAATGCCTTCTATGAACACCTCCAGGACTGCATGGATCAGGCAATCCCAAATAAAACCAAGACTCTTTCCACAAAGGGCAAACGTCCAGTCTGGTGGACCCCAGCCATTAACAAACTTTACAATAAGAGGAGAAAGCTATTACATGATAGAACAAAATCCATAAAAGGGAAGTCACCCCTGATCATTATTAGTAAAAAATCGACCACTCATAAAATCAACTAAGGCCAATTTTGAGAGAAAAATTGCCATGGATTCAAAGGACAATCATAAGGCCTTTTTCAGCTATGTTAGGAACCTGGGTGGAAACTCCCAGATATGCTCAGAATTAGTCCAAAATGATACAAAAATCACTGAACCCACAGACATTGCCAACATACTGGCAGACAGGTTCAGTGCAAACTTCACCCCTCTCCCCTAAAGGAGAGATAACTATCCCAGCCGAGTGTAGCCTCCCGGACATCTCAAATGCGCAGGTGAAAGCTGCTCTCTCTAAAGCTAAAAACACAGCATCAATGGGACCGGATGGTGTCCCCGGCTGTGTGCTACACGAGCTAAATGAGGAATTAAACCCGCACATAAGGCAGCTGTTTAATCTCAGCCTTACCACAGGATACGTGCCCAAGGAGTGGCTTACGGCAACTGTTGTCCCACTCCACAAAGGCGGCACCTCTACGGACCCTGGTAATTACCGCCCCATAAGCTTAACAAGTCTAGTCTGCAAAGCTATGGAGAGGATCATAATGGAGCTCATAAACAAAGATATAGGGGACTTGCAGACATTGGACCCGACCCAGTTTGGCTTTGTCAAGGGAAGATCATGCCTTTTGAACTTGGTCAACTTCTTCGAAACAGTCACCAAGGCCATTGATGAGGGAAAGGCAGTCCATACAGCCTACCTTGACCTTGCAAAGGCTTTCGACACAATACCCCACTCGGGTATTGTAGAAAAACTTACCAGCTTAAATGTAAACCCATATGTCACAAGATGGGTTGCAAACTGGCTTAAGGACAGAACCCACAGGGTTAGAGTTGCTGGCGCTGTGTCAGACTCCAAGCCGGTCACAAGTGGTGTCCCACAGGGCTCGGTCCTTGGCCCCCTATTGTTTGGCATCTACTTCTCAGAAGTACAGGCCAACATGGGAGGACTTTGGCTGACAAAGTTTGCAGACGACTGCAAACTGGGCGCCATAGTGGAAAGTGCATCGGACACGGATATCTTTCAGAAGGGACTCACGGAAACAGATAGCTGGTGCCAGAGCCATGGCCTGAAGTTAAACGCCAAAAAATGTATAGTCATACCCTTCGGGAAAAACAAGGTAACCCCAAGCTACCATATAGGTGGCAATCCACTAAGCACAGAAGGGGTTATCAGGGACCTGGGGACCCAGGTTGACAGTGGCCTTTCTTTTGACACTCACATTGCTAAAGTGGTTAGAAAGACCTTCTACATTGCCCACCTGATCATGAAGGGATTCACATCCAGATCTAGTGAGGTCATTGTTCCCCTGTACTCTTCACTTATCAGACCAATGATCGAGTACAATGCCCCATTCGGGATGTATCTCACCCGACATCTGCAGCAATTGGAGAGACCCCAAAGTTCCTCACCAAAAGGATAAAGGGACTCCAAAATCTGTCATATGCTGCCAGATTGAAGAAACTCCAGCTCTATTCAGTCACATACCGTCTGCTCAGAGGTGACATGTGCCTGACATACAAGGCCATGTCCAACCCGGAATTAATGGACATGCTCCACCTCAAAAATCCAAATCTACCAAAACCACTAGAGCAAGCGACTTAAACCTTAGCACGGATATAAATAGGACGTGCTGGAGGGATAGATTTATCACTCAGAGACTCCCTATGCTGTGGAATAAAATCCCGGTCCATGTGAGGCAGAGCACCTCGCTGACTCTGTTCAAGAGAAATCTAGACCTGTGGATGGGAGATCGTAGGTTTACCCTGGGAATCATCTCTGTGTCACTGCTGGACAGAGGCACAACAAACTAATGGGCACAGTATTTTTTCATATAAGGGGTGGCGTAAGCCACAAAAATTTGGGCTAGGCTTATAAATGCCTTAGGGCAGATAGCCTAGTATAAACCTATGAACCTATGAACCTATGTCAATGATCCATCCTAATATGCTAATGTAGTAGTTGGTAGGAACGTTGACATGGTTAAACACTGGATGAAATGACATTCAAATGTTGGGAGAAACAAGAAATGCAAAATAGTGCATAATGGATCAGGTGCTGGAGGCAGAGGGAGCAAAGGCAAATGATTAACCAATTAATCTTGTGTGGAAAGCAGCCAGTAATCCCCCACCCCCACCTCCACCCCCACCCAAACAGTAAGTAGCACTTGGGGAGAAGCTCAATAGCTTTACTGAAGATCTGGGTGGTTTTCTGACTATAAAAGTCCTATTAAAACCAGTTTCTGAAGTCATTAAGCTCTCCTATCCTGAAAGATTTTAAATCCTTTGTGATGGTGAAAGAACTGTTTTCACTAAGAAAGAAAATCATCAAAAAATGCTATTTTCTTTCAAAATACAGTTATTTTCAGTCAATTGTGATTGGAATCTAGATGTTTGATTACATGTCATTCAAACTGTACTAGGCTTTTGGGAGACCGGCATAATGGTTAAGGTGTTCAACACACGGACACAGGGTATAGGGTTTAATTCCCACGTTTGAAGGGAAAATTGGCCAGGCTTAAAAATAAAAAGGCCTGCAAGAACAGCTAGCCTAGTACTTATCTATGAACCTATGTGGTAGTCTTCTGAGTTAATGCATCTGCATTGGTGTAAACATTTATGAATCTAGCCCTAAAAGTCTTATGAATGCCTGAGTCTTGAATTTGTGTTTCATGTGGTTAACACTTTCTGATAGATTCACTACATGTGAATATTTCAGACAAAGATTTTCTTTTTAATTAAATGTGATACCTTATTTTGAACCATAAGAGTGTTGCATTTTTAACATGTATTTTATCAAATAGTGTCATGGGTGGGGAATATTGAAAATATGGTCTGACACAGAAAACCATCAAAAGTTATAGAACTGCATATTTTTGAGTGTACGTTTGTTGCCTTGTGAATTTTCAGAGTACATCTGTGGGCTAAGTTATGAATATGATAGCCTAAGATGGATTTTCACTACAAAAGTTTTCCTCTCACTTTTTGCTCCTAGCATTCAAAGGCATCACACCAGATTGCCTGATTTTGCTTCACTGAACTTTTCAGGATGAATCTGTCAAAAAATTCCAGACTTATGAGTCTCAGTTTAATCTGCCAAATTTATCATAGTTAATTTCTCATTATACAATATATCCTTATTTGTATTCAAAAATCTGAACATCCCAATCAGAGTGCCCATTATAAATCACATGTACACCAGTAGGAAGTGGTCTAGTTCAGTGGCCACTACTTTCAATTGAAATATTCTCAGTTACAGCATCTGTGCCATATTTTTCAAAAAAGCAGCTAAATACAAGACAAATC
The DNA here is from genome assembly GCF_019279795.1 of Protopterus annectens. NCBI lineage: Eukaryota > Metazoa > Chordata > Ceratodontiformes > Protopteridae > Protopterus > Protopterus annectens. The sequence goes on from NC_056745.1 coordinate 1,131,868,350, forward strand.
AGGGATGTTCTGCAAAACTGGAGACAGTATGGTTATTGGCAGTATGATCGATTATATGGACAGTTACCATTTATTATAAATGTCAACAGTTTTACAGGATGTTCCAAATTTTCATCATATTTTTTGTTGCTGACACAATGCACGTTCCCCAAAGAAAGAAGTTCATTAAATTCCTTTCTCCGCTCTGCTAAACAGAGAATTCAGACAGACAAAAAAAAACTTTCATAATATAGTAAACTACTTCATAGAGCAATAATAAAAAGAAGCTAGAAAAAAATTCATGCATTGCCAACTGGGAGTACTCATACAAACAGCTCCATGGCATATCTCAGGACTTCTAAATGTAAAATGAAAATGTCACTTATCATTTAGTGATTTCATTCCTCAATGATCTGCCAGAAAGCCACATCCTTTATGGAAAATACACAAACACATAAAAATAACATCCTGTCAAAGTCTACACTGGGACTGGGGAGGCAGACAGAGCAACATAGTGAAGCCATTCGCACGTGTAAATAGAGCATGTGCAGTACATATTTTGGATTCCCTAGACTACCAGAAGCCAGTAGAAGAACATTAAAGTCATTTTGTGCAATAAAATTATTTATACAAGGTAAGACTTTTTTTTCTTAAATAATGTCATTCTGTAATAGCAATAATGCACTTCTGGGAGTGCGTAATGTAGGATTTACCCAAGGCTGGCTTTGGCTTTACCTTCATGATCAAACCATGCCAACTGTGCATAAATCCTGCATTACCACTCCCAGTCTTGGATTATTGCTAAAGTATAATATAGTGTAGTGTGGTATATCAATATTGTCCTTTAGTTTACAGTGTAAATACAGTACACAACAGTGTAGTACTACAGCACTGAATAATATGTAGTATAGCAGAATGTATCACAATGCAGTATACTGTAGTATAATATCACAGGAATCATAGCACTCCTGTAAAATGCAAAGCTAGTCAACTATAAGCCATGCCTGCCTTGTCAATAACCAGCCTCATATTCTACTAACATTTTCAAAATGAACATGGGCTGTAATTCCCAGTGTGCATTTTAGGGCACCCATCCAATTATCTAAGCTATGTTTGAAGGCCGACCTGTAACTACATTGCTTGACATGCAAGGGGAGTCTACTCCTGAGTAAGAGTAGGCAGTGGGTAATGCACCTTTCTCTCCATTTTGTTGCATTTATTACCAGAAGTAAATTGAGATCTCTCATTCTAATGTTCTCTATACTGTCTGATATATCAAGAAAGAGGAGGTCAAAGATAATAGGGTCCCTGACAGCATGGATTGCAAGGCATGGGTCTCCTTTCAAAAACTTGTATAACACAAAATGCATGGATAAATACCGTTTTTTAGGAACCTGTGTATTTTTTCAAGTTTTTTTATGTATCTAGTGAAATACATGCCAAGGGGTGTATTATTTTCTATGATGGGTTTTACCAGGGCATCATAGCAATAATTTCCATGATATTAGATGAGATGCTCTTTGTGATAACTATAAGAAGGAGAAAGAGACATTGAACCAGGTGCCCAATTCCCTGATGACAGTTTTATTGGAGTGAGGTGTCACTGTTATTGTAGGTGGTAGGAATCTGTTGCTTTCTAAAGGAGATGATACTGCATTTCTTAGTATTTAGTCTGAGCTATCTTTAGGTGTGTCTTAGTTCCATTTAAAGGGTAGTAGCATCATAGGTTAATTTAACTTCTACAAGCAGCTTATAATCATCAGCAAACTTAGTCATTCAGAGATCCTTGTTCTCAATGCTTAGGTCAGAGAAATACATGCCAAAAAGGAAGGGGTATAGTGTAGCGTATTATAATAATGTATACTAATGAGTGGTATGATGTAGCTGAATGGATAGTGTAGTGTGCTGTAGTATAGTTTGATACTGTGTAGTGTAGTATAGTCCATTATGATATAGTACACTATACTGTTTATTGTAGTATAATATACAGTATAGGGTAGTGTGTATATTATTGAATAGTATGCTATTGTGTAGTATGGTATAGTTTATAAAGTATAGTATACTAGAGTATAGTGGGTCTGTCGCTTTTCTTGTGTAGCTAGTTAAGATGAAGAGGCTCAGGTGTTTGTTTATATACTTTATTACATACAATCACATCAAGATTGATAGCAGCAACATAAAATATAAACAAACTAACTCACTGACTACTACACATACATACATACATGCTTAATCCTCTGCAGCTCACTACAAAATGGCAGTCTTGCTTGCACATGCACAGTATTTATATACATTGGAATGCTTCTTAAAGGTACATACACACCCTGATTTACATCCTCCCTCTTTACTGAGCTGTCTTGCAATAATAATAACATTTGAATAGGCATGCAAATTGTACAGACAATAATGAATAAAACAACATTCATGTCCAAGTTGCCATATATCTGGAACATGGTCTGTAAATGCAACCTGATCTTGTAATGTAGCAGTTAGGACTATGTTTAGCAACAGAGACAGTCACAGGTGAAGGATCTGCTTTAGGACTCCTGGGGAATATTGTCAGGAACAGAGATATTTGCTGGAATGTCCTCTGGAACTGGAACACTGGATAAGTCACTCTGAGAACTGAGAATCTTTATCACAGGCAAGATGCTGCAATACTGGGTCGTACACCAGTAAATGTTTCTGATTCCATCTAAATTCTATTCTTTGCAATTCCACAATGTACAGTCTCAGCTCTGGACATAAGCTTTTCAGGACTCCAATCCAATCAAAACCTTTTGGTGTCTGCATCCTCAGTATCTCCCCTTCTTGTAATGGTTTGAGTGGTTTGCTGGTGTTATCATAACAGAACTTGTGGGACAAACGCTTTTTCATGAGTTGAACTTTCACTGCTTTGTTGATCTTAGCACATGGAACAAACAAATTGCTACTGATTGGTAGTGTAGTTCTGGTTTGTCTCGACATAAGTTTCTGGGCAGGTGAACCAAGATGATTATTGTGAAGAATGTTTCTGAGATTCAGAAGATTCAGAAAAACATTGGTATTGTCTCATTTTGACTTCTGTAACAACTGTTTTGCACTTTGAACTGCACGTTCTGTCAAACCATTTGACTGTGGGTACTCAGGACTACTCATAACATGAATAAAGTCCCACTCTTCAGCAAATCTCTTGAACTGCTGGCTTGTAAACTGTGCAACATTTTCAGGAATAACTTTGTGCGGACTACCATGGACAGAAATATGTCTCTTCAACTTAATGATAGTACTGGAGTACTGGATGTGAGATTAGGAAGTAGGTCAGTCTTGAATCAATTTGAATAAGAGTCTACTAACACCAAGTAAAATGTTGACCATCCATTTGAAAATATCTGTAGCTACTGTCGACCAAGGTAGTCCAGGAATCTGGTTTAGCTGAAGTGGTTCTTTCTGTTGCTATGGTTTAGTACTATTAACAAACAGAATAAGATGAAAGTACTCTCTTAATATCACTTGACATAGAAGGCCAAAATATTAACTCTCTCTCACCCTTTTTTTTGGTAGAACCCATTCCTGGTGGCTATGATGCAAGATGTTAATATACTCTTGTTGGAAGGATTTTTGAACAGTCAGTCTTGATTTGAATAGGTTGGCCATAAATATAATCATGGAACTTCGAACATGCAAACACAATTGCCAAGAGTTCTTTCTCTATCTGAGCATACTGCATCTCAGTTTGGGTTAGAGTTCTCGAAGCATAGGCTACTGGTCTACCCTGTTGAAGAATGACTGCACCAAGACCAAACTTAGTAGCATCACAAGAAAGAGTTATTGGTTTGTGAACATCACAGCATCTTAAAGTAGGTGGACTGGCAATTCTCTGTTTCAGGACATCAAAACCTCTTTGGTGTTGTTCTAACCTGGCCAGGTCACATCTTGCAGGTCAGCTCTCTGAGTGGTACTGAAAGTTGGCTCAATTCTGGAGTGAACTTGCCAAGATAGTTAACCATGCCAAGAAATCATTGTAGGGGCTCGAACAGTGTCTGGAGCTGGCATCTCAAGAATTGCAGTTTGCTTGGAAGGATCTGATTGTAAGCCTGAAATGGTAAATAAATGACCAACATAAGTAACTTCTTGTTGCCTGGATCTGCACTTCTGAGGATTCAGCTTAAGATTCATAGCACAAGCTCGTTCTAGACCTTTCCTGAGGTTTCTATCATGTTCGACTTCACGATTGCCTAGTACAAGAATATAATCTACTATAATAGCACATGGACAGCCTGAAAAAATTTGTTCCATTGCAAATTGAAAGACTTCACTGGCAGAATTTATCCCAAATGGCATTCTCAAAAATCTGTACCTGTCAAAAGGAGTACTGAAAGTGGTTAGCAATGAAGATTTTCGGTCAAGCAAAATTTGCCAACATGAACTTTTTGCATCTAAGACAAAAAAAAAAAAACAGTGGCATTTGGCATGAGAACAGCAACTTCTTTGGCCATATGCACTGGATGATGATGTCATTTTAGTGCTTTGTTCAAGTCTCATGGATCAATATATATTCTAATATCATCTGAGCTTTTCTTATGAGCTGCCACCATGGAGGATTCCCATTCAGTTGGTTCATCTACTGGAGAAATTACTCCTTACTACACTATTCTGTCTAGCTAGGCTTTTGACTCTGCCCTGCATAGCTACTGGAACTTCCCGTGCTGGTCTGACTACTGGGCTGACTTCAGAGTCTAATTTCATAGAGTACACCACTGGGAGTTTGCCTAGTTTGTCATCAAAAAGATCAGCATAGGTAGAAAAAAAATAGCCTGGGCGATAGTAGAATAGTTGTCTTTCAAGCTTACATGGTGGACTCTCTCATTAAATGAAAGCAATCCCATTTTCAAACTGTCTGTGAGGCCTAATAGTGACTGTACATGCCTTTTTGACTGCATACAATTGCAAGTTATAACTGTTCCCAGCACAGTAACATGAAAGCACTACTGAGCCTTTGGTTTGAATTTCTTCACCACCATAAGCAACAGGCTTCGCACACTTAGCCAAATCAAGCTTTTCACCAGCTTTCACTCTAGTAAATGTTTCTGCTGACCTAACACTGCACTTTGAACAAGTATCACCTTTGAGCTCTGTGGGTCTCCCATTAATCCAAACAGTACAAAATACTTCATTCTTTGCCCACAAATCTACTGCATAGTCATATGTTGATGGTGTGTCTGTGCTTGGTGAAACAGTTAGTTTCACCAAGCACAGACACACCATCAACATAAAAAGTAGGGTCACAACTTTCTAATTGATCAACTTGCCTCTTAGGATGCTCTCTTTCAATAAAATAATGGACCTCTTTTGATTTACAAAACCATTGAAAATGATTCTACTTTTTACATTTGTGGCACTGCTGACCAAAAGCTAAGCACTTTTCTCTTTTAGATCCATAATTACCACCACAATTATGACAGTTAACTGTGAGGCTAGGTGAGGACACATGCTTTGAGTTTGCTGACTCACTCTTGTGCTTCACTGAACATGTCCGCTTTACAGAGCATGCCTTGGAATTTGCTAGAAAGGTTCTGTGTTTCACTGAAGTAACCACAGGGTTTGCTAGGGAGGCCAAGGGTGTGGCTGTGCCTTTAAGCCTGCATCTTTTAACCACGTTCCGCATACAATCAACATTAGCTTTGGAAGGTGCTGGAAGCATGCATTTCTCATTTGTAAGCATGTTTGCATGCTTTTCTGTGAGCCATTTCAAGCGACAAGATATATATGTGTATATATATATATATATATATATATATATATATATATATATATATATATATATATATATATACATGTCTCATTTGATATATGGCATGTACTGGTTTGATTTTCAGATGATTGAAAAATATCTTGTTTTACATCCTGATGTAAAATTATCCCACTTCCAGCCAATGTCTAACAAATTATTTAGTTTGCAGTAACAGTCACAGTCTTTGTTTCCTCTTCTTATTTGCCTCCTTCTTCCTTTTACTTGACAATATATGTTTAATGGCTACTGCTTTAACATACTTTCATTACAGTTCCACATTCAGCACTAAAAAACATTGGTTTGCACTGTCTTATTCTATGAGCATTCCCCGTTCTACAATTTCTTTCTGATGGAAACCTCTCCTTACACTCTATCCTTCATAGGTTCATAGGGGTTCATAGGTTAGTACTAAGCTAACTGCCCTTGCGAGCCATTTTAAGCTTAGCCAATTATCCCTAGTGAGACTCAAACCCTGCACCTTGTGTTTGTAAGGCAAACACCTTAACCATTAGGCCACCCTCCCAACCCTTATTCAGCACTATTACCATGCCATATCAGCATTACAGTGTCCCAGCCATACCATATCAGCATTACAGTGTTCCATACTCTGAACCTCCCCACTGCACTTTCTGTCCCCTTGCTTTGAAATTCTGTCATTTATTCAGAATGTTTATTTAGCCTGTGGAGATCATGCTTCGGCTGTTTGAAGTGTGTCTGTACTATGTCCTTTAATGTATACTTTATAATAACTTCTCTTCCCAGTTTCATTATACTGTTTTATGTGTCTATTTATTTGTTTGTTTACTGTTAACCATATAAGTGAATTGGTCCTTTCTGGACCTTTTCAATTGCTGACCCAGCCTAAAGACAATGCAGTATGTGGATGAAGACCATTTTAGTGTAACCAGTTAACCAGTACGTTTTTGTAAGGTGGGAGGATATTACAATACTTGAAGGAAACCCAAACAGGCATGTGAAAACATGCCGAATTCCACAAAGATAGTGCCCAGAAGAACCCAGAACATTGGACTTGTGAGGCAAGAACCTTTCCACGAGGCTCTGTGCTGTCCAGTAATTATTCCCACTAGGTCTGTGAATTGTTTTTAGAGGAAACTGAATGCGACACATACTCATTAGGGAAAATGTGATTTGGATGAATTCAATTAACATACAAACTGCCAGAAAAAGTAGACTTCAGCTCTATCATGTTTGACAGAACAATTCCATCCTTCCATCATATTCCCAAACTTAAAGATAAACATTTCCAGTTTCACTTATCCCACCCCTTTTTGAGGAACTCCATTTTGCAGTGTACTAAGTATTCAGTAAACTGATTCCAGCTATCCACAACACACTGAATAAAAAAGAAAACACTTCCTCATATATATGCTGAAATTTTTGTTTTAATTTTTCAAGACTGTGCCCTCATTCCTTCTTGTTTTTCCTCTTCAAATGTAATTCCTTGTTTCTGTTGTTTTACTTCAGCTGCTCTGTTCCTTCACATCCATTTCCTTATCTTCTGGGCTGCAATGTGTGAAACCCGTGAATGACACACCTTCTAAAATGGCTGCTGTTCATCTTGTGCCTCTCTTTGTTATTGTTCCTTCTGCATTCATAATGACCTGATGTGTACAGTTTGTTGAATGTTGATGTCAACCACTTAAATGCTCTGTACAGTCTTGTCTCCCTGCAAATGACGTCGGATTTACTGCCAAGTTGTCTGCCTCGTGTTACAACCATTGCACTTATGTAGAAGAGAGGGCTAAGTTAGGTTAAAGAAGAAGAGAGAGGAGAGGAAGGTGCTGGGGAGGAAAGGAAGAGTGGAGCGCTGATGGAAAGAGACGTTGAAAACATAAGTGGAAAATAAGAAGAATGTCTGTGCAGCTGCCACACAGCTTCATATGATTCAGCATTGTGGCAGTTAATGAGCATGGTAACAGCATAATTAACCTGAGACTGTAAAGCAATGACATGTTAGGCTGTTGTGGTCTTTGCCTCTGGCTCTGTTAGAATTTAGTCAAAACCGTTTCTTTGTATGGCATTGCCTTCTTAGAGGATAGCTATGCCTGATATACAGAGCATTAAAGATCCCTTTACCATTTGAAATTTCTTCCTAATAATATCCCCAGTGCCCTGAACACAAGAGGACACTTGGCCTTAATAAAAATTAATACCAACCATACCAGGAAATATGACATCTTTGTATATCAAAGACTTCCCTAGCAGTGGAATAAACTTCTATTGTCATACTCAATGCATCAATCCACACATTCAAGAAGGAAATGGATTACTACATGGGCACGTGTAATTTATAGCATTAAATCTGGGTCATCAATATCCTCAATTGTCAATAGGTTTTAGGTTGCTCACCAAAATTATGACCCTATGATACTGTGAAATGTACACAATCAAGTCAAATGTATAACACAGAGATTCAAAGCCCTAATCATGACTCAAATGACCAATGATCAGTTAGTGGCCTTCATGTTGCAGAAGCCAGTAAGGAAAGATGGGAGTGAGTGGTCAATGCAGGCTTACCCATTCAAAAGGGACAGTGTAACCAGCTGCAATGTTGCCATCTGCTAAAGAGGAGGAAAGAGAGAGAGAGAGAGAGATGCATGCATGCAACACCCTGATCAGGGGCATATGCTTAGTTAGCTCTACCATGCCATGTCCATCTGGTATCCTTCAAGGGAGCATATACATGAACACTGTTGCTCATAGAAAGCGTAGCAGGTCCTTATGTCTTCAAACTTCCACATCAGCTATCAGGAGAGGGGTTAGGCCAGAAAATGGAAAAATCTCTCAAATGGCTGCCTTGATAATTAAGATGCTATGGTTCATGTCAGTATATCAAAGGTGGTTTTGATAACGCAAATAAACTGAAACCAGTTTGCTGAAACCACTTGTAGCAAACATTTAAATGATAACACTGTCCACATCCCCTGGAATTATATATACCAACTCTAAGGTCACACAACAGTGGAGAAAAAAGCAACCTCCTCATTCGTTAAAGGCAGCTTCAGCAAGCCATATTGCACAATGAAACATTAAAGCATAATACCATGAAGCATTGTTCTAGCTGGTATCACATGGTATATATATATATGGAAGTTTGAAGACATAAGGACCTGCTACGCTTTCTATGAGCAACAGTGTTCATGTATATGCTCCCTTGAAGGATACCAGATGGACATGGCATGGTAGAGCTAACTAAGCATATGCCCCTGATCAGGGTGTTGCATGCATGCATCTCTCTCTCTCTCTTTCCCCCTCTTTAGCAGATGGCAACATTGCAGCTGGTTACACTGTCCCTTTTGAATGGGTAAGCCTGCATTGACCACTCACTCCCATCTTTCCTTACTGCCTTCTCCAACATGCAGGCCACTAACTGATCATTGGTCATTTGGGTCATGATTAGGGCTTTGAATCTCTGTGTTATTATACATTTGACTTGATTGTGTACATTTCACAGTATCATAGGGTCATAATTTTGGTGAGCAATCTAAAACCTATTGACAATTGAGGATATTGATAACCCAGATTTAATGCTATAAATTACATGTGCCCATGTAGTAATCCATTTCCTTCTTGAATGTGTGGATTGATGCATTGAGTATGGCAATTTTCTCTGCATTCACTGAAATCACCATTGATGGATTGACATGTTCCTGCTCTAACTGGGTATAAACTCAACAAAGTGGAACAGTTGGGCACAGTCATAACAGGGGCCTGAAAATTGACATGCACAGGTTATGAAAAAGAATACAGAAAATAAGGTATACTTCTGTCCCACATCTTAACTCCGTTACCCTCTATGGCAAAACAAACCCTCCCCTTAATCATGTACCAGGATATTGCTTTGTTTGTAACTGAATTGTATAACATGTATTGAAGCCATGACCTCCACTCTGAACTACAAAATGCAAAGCGTAATACAGCATGCCACATTGCACTGAAATACATCACCTCACATGTTATCACATGATACAGTACATGATGATACAATGTGTTACCATAAAATACCATGCAGCATTCTACCAAATGGGATCAGATGATACCACTTGATACAGACTAAATCTGTATGGTGCTGTGTGGTAGTACACGGTATCACACCATAACACAGTTTTGCACATTACCACATGTTATCACATAATACAGTGCAAAATTATATCCCATAGTATGACAAGGCTTAGTCCCATGTTACTTTATGATATCACAGAGTACCACATGATACAAAACTGATCTATATTGTACCACTTGGCACCAAAAGGTAAGCTAAAGCGTGATACTACATGGTACCACAAGACACAGTCTTATATTGTATCACAAGGTGTTGAATACTTCACCACACTTCCACATGTTACCACATGGTGCCATATTGCACAATGAAACATTAAAGCATAATACCATGAAGCATTGTTCTAGCTGGTATCACATGGTATAACACAGTATGACATGGTGCAGAATAGTTCTGCATAACACAACATGGTACTGCAAGGCAAATATAGAATATGATACCATATGGCACAGGCCCACAGTTCTGTATGGTACCAGATAGTACTACACAGCAAAATATATCATGTTGTATGGCACCATAAGGCTCAACCCCAAATGGTACCAAATATAGTAGAGTTCTACATGGCACCAAACATTATTAAGAGGTAAAGTGCAGCATGGTACTGCATAGTGCCATAAGATACAGTCCCATACAGTACTGCATGGTACCACAAGCACTATTCCACATACTGCCACATGGTATTAGACAGTTCCATATCATACTGCATGGTACTACTTCAAAAAGGTACCAATATATCATATGATACCACAAGGCTCACTGCCACTTAATACTAAATACCAGTACCAAATGGTACCACAAGGCAAAGCACAGCATGGTACCATATAGTACCACAAGGCACAGTCACACACAGACTACCATATGGTACCACAAACGCTGTTCCATGCAATACTACATTGTATCACACAGTACCACATGAGACCACAATGCAAAGTTCCATGTTATTACATCGATGCATAGTACTACATGGTACAGAACAGTTCCACAAAGTAAAACAGATTAACTCTTATCCACTCCATACCTCATGCAACTTTGTGACTACTAATTCAGTGTCTTAATTTCCTGCTATTGTTAGCATTTCAAACCATACTTTCATGGCTCTCCAAAATAAGCACCATATCAAGCACTTTATATAGTATTCCTTTATCATCACAACTTTTGTCTATCTCAAGGGTTTCCTCCTTTGCTTCAATATTTATTTGCATTATACATGCACAGCTGAATAAGTTTATCACTTCTTCCTGACATGTTGCTATATGGACTGGAAATATCTTTGAATTTTCTATGTGATAATCCTTTGCTGTCACATATATCAAGCACTTCATGTTTTTGCCCACCCCCAAGTTGCACATGGTCACCTGGCTCAGCCAGCATATGCACATAATTGCTACTGTCATGAAAACTCTTTCTTGTTGGGCTCCTAAACTCAGCCTCGTACTCATTGCTCACCCACTCCCCTCCATTACATACTCTCCTCCCATTATAAATTTCTCACCCATTGCATATTCCTATCCAACCACAAATTTCTCTCTTATTATAGATTTCTCCTTCATGTCCATCATCCATTACACATTCTTCTCCCATTACTCATCCCTGTATCCTGGCTCCAAGTATACATTCTTTTCCTATTAAACATCCTACTCCCATTACATAGTCTCCTCCCATTGTACAACACTTACCCATGTATTTGTTTTTCTTACTTAGATTTGTAAACTAGGTAAGTGGATTAGTCCAAAACCCTCTTCAGTCATCACCTGGGTAATAGACAAACACAAGTTAGTGTGTGCAACGAATGCTATACAATCACCAAAGAAAACATTGTCTACAAAATGTCTAGTTAACACATTACTTAAGTCAAGGTTTTCCTGTAATATATATAATCATAATATTATATGTTTTTTAAATTTTATATAAGATAATCTTAGCCTCCATACAGGTTTTGTACCAAGTAAATGGAGAACAGCTACAGTCATTCCCCTGCGTAAAGAAGGACCTTCCACAGACCCAGGCAATCACAGAACCATAAGTCTGACCAGCCTCATATGCAATAGACATATCATGGCATTAATCAAGCAAGACATAGGGAACCTCCAAACACTAGATCCATCTCATTTTGGATTTGTCAAGGGCGGGTCATGCTTACTTAACCTGGTGGATTTTTTTGAAAAGGTCACCAAAGCAGTGGATGAAGGCAAAATGGTACACACTGCACACTTCGAACTAGCCAAAGCTTTTGACACAATTCTCCACTCAGGCATAGTAGAAAAGCTAAATAAACAGGGAATAACCCCCTATGTCACCCACTGGAGTGTCATCTGGTTCACAGATAGGGCACAGATAATCAAAATAGGGGAAGTTACCTCCACAAAGAGATCAGTCACCAGTGGAGTCCCCAGGGGTTCTGTGCTTGAACCTCTCCTGTTTGGCATCTACTTTTCTGAAGTAAAAGCCACTACCAAAGGGCTCTGGATGACTAAGTTTGCAGATGACTGCAAGCTATTAGCAGGCATTGAACCAAAAATGACTTAGCCATCCTGCAGGAAGGTTTGTCTCAAATAGATGACTGGTGTCCAGACACATGTGACAACAGAAGCATCCACACAGATACCCTACTAAAAGGATACAAGGCCTAAACGACATGTCCTACGTGGACCAACCTAAAGCTCTATGGCTATACTCAGTATCCTACAGACTGCTAAGAGGTGACCTCTGTCTGGCATGCAAGGCATCCTCTGACTAATTACTGATGAATTTACTGCACATTGGCAAGTTAAATGGCATCAGAAATATTCAGTCTAAGGATCTAAACCTCTTCTGCAGCATCAACAGAACAGTTTGGAGGGACAAGTGTATTTTGCAGAGGATACCACTGCAATGGAGCAAATTCCCCATCCACATAAAACAAAGTTCATCACTGTCCATTTTAAAGTGCAAATTAGATCTATGGATGGGAAAAAGAAAATTTACCCCAGGACTGTACTACTATTGGATATATGCTGCTCTTAAATGCTTCATCCCATGCATGGGTCCCATCAAATTATCTATGGTATGATCCCAGTTATTCTCATTAGAGTTAATATATAATTATCAGCTTTGGGATGGGTAAGGCCAGTCTATAACCAAATGGGATAGGTTATTTTAAGTACAAAAAGGGAAGTTGGCTAGGCTTAAAAATGGCCCGCAAGGGCAGCTGGCCTACTACTAACCTACAAAGCTATAGATAGGTAGATACATACATATGGATATAGATACAGATATAGATATAATAGTGATTACAAAAATATCAAAATTGGGATTTTACTATATCTAGAAGCAAAGTTACAAAAATCATAAATGCAAGAAATGTACAAGGATTGTAAACACAAACATAGCAAACAATCATATAGCATACATAATAACATTTGGTAGCCCTGGGAATACAAAATGTAACTAATTAAGATAAGTGAGTTGACAAGCTTATAATTAAGTGGAGTTTATAAAGGTTATTAGTACAGTATACAGCTTGTAGAAAAATTGTTAGACTAAAGTAGGAATTAATATAAGTGGCTGGAATATGATGCACTGATAATAATATAGCATAGTTTGCCCTAATTCAAGGTTAAAGCATAGAAGTATATTCTGTAGGGAATAGAATGAATGCGGTAAAGTTAGAGAATGCAAGCAGAAAATTCAAATGCCATGGGAAATAGTACTAAAAGGGGATGAGGCTTAACTGGAGAAGAGAAGGGAGAAAGTAAGAAGATAAAGTGTCATCTTTCTGATGGGAAAATGAATGACTGCATGAAGAAAATATTTATCAATGTAAATTGTATTTACAGTTTTAGGCTTCTGCAATAGACTTTACAGTTTTAAAGTTTTTGAGATAAGAGGGTTTGTTGCAAAGATCAAGCATTTAGTCAGCATCTCTGAAACAGTGGCATGTATTAATGTATTTTTTTTAGTTTCTCCATAAACATCTTGTATTGTTTACTTCAACGTTCTTTACATAGGTGCTCCAGTTTGCAGTGACCACCTTAGTAAAGCCCTTTTCACATATGTATTTTAAAATGTGGTCTGTGTAAAGAAGTAATGATATTCAATTTGTCACAGAGGTCATGCACAGCTTTTATCAGCAGCTTATTGCCGAACCATGGAAAATAACTGTAGATGATCAGTCCTCTCCCATGATGCCTCTATCACCCATTACACAGTCCTATCTTGTTATACATCCCACTCCACTACTAATACCTCTCTCATTATTCATGTATTAAACATGTATCTCCCATTATACATCCATTTCGCTTTACACAGTTCAGTCTGGTTGTCTAACACTTGCTAGTTATGTATTCCTCTTCCATGATATGCCCCTTACCCAATACAAATTCCTCTTCCAAAAACTACCCTCACCATTTACATATTCCTTTACCGAAATTTTTTAACATTACAC
>NC_056745.1:1131969700-1132019700 GCF_019279795.1 Protopterus annectens
GAAATCAGATATCCAGGCAATATTACTAGGTCACTATACAAAAAGGCCATTTTGCACATTTGCCTCCTATGTCATATTAATTGTCCTTGCTAATGTTCTGTATGCCATAATGCTTTAGCAGCATCTTCAAAGTTTGTCTAATATTATATAATAAAAATTTCAGTTCAGATGTTTGTCTGCCAAGTTCATATAATATTATGTAATAACATGTTCAATTCAGGTGTTTTTGATCATGAATGAATAAATGGTTTGCTGCAAGTATGTTCAACGTTATTGTCAGGACAATGTACGATACAGATATATATTGTATGTATTTCAGTTATCCACTCATTGAAGTGTTTGGCTTTTGCTAGTACTGTTTTATTGTGTAGCTTATCACTTCTTTCACTTCTGTCTGTACTTACCTGACCCAAGTAGGTCAAGGGTAGCCAATGGCCAGTATACAATTGCTTTAACAAAAGAAATAAGAAGGTAAAATAAACTGAAAAATGCAAAAAAGAATAGCAATCGCACAACAAATGTAGTCAAACCTGATACTATAATTTCATTTTCCATTGAGTAGCAATTTGTTTCTGCTATCGATAGGCAAGAATTTGTTTGTATCCATATCGCATGTTGAAAATAAGTCACTGATTCAGAGGTATTTTTGGTCACTTTAATTTTAAGTGAATAGTTACACAACTAAGGCTTGATATTTAGGTATAAGGTTATTTAAATATAGCACTCCAGTTGGTTTGTATCTCATATCAGGAACAGATATTATTCCTGTTAGATTATTTGTCAGAAACATACTGCACATTCATTTACTCTACTGTAATGGCTTTCTGCAGAACATCATCATCCTTTCACACAATTTATGAGCTAGTCTTAATTATGTCAGCCATCTAATTACCTTCCTCACTACACAGGAAAGGCCCTTTCACCAGGGTTCTGTCTAGGATATTCAGAAATTCCAGATTAATGAATTATTGTTTTATGTGTCTAACCTCATATACATGTTTTATTTTGCCCTAAATTTGTTTCACACTGACATCTGTCATAGAAAGTATGTCATGCTGAGTGTTTTAAATTACCTTTCAAGACTAGGCAGAGTGTGAAGTGAATGATGCTGTGCCTGTGTCCATGTGTGTTAACAAGCAAGCTGCATGAATGAATACCTACATGCTACACACAACACACACACACACACACACACACACACACACACACACACACACACACACACACACACACACACGCATGCATGCACGCACACACGCATGCACACACACGCACATGCTTGATGGTGTATTTGCAGTGCTGGACATCACATAATCACAAGTACTACATGATTATAATTGATCTTAGTGTTTATATCATCAAGACTTGGACAAGTGCACATAAATAAATGTAAATTCACACAAAAAAAAAAAACTTTCAGATAAGCTCCAGTGCACATTTAACATTTTATTTCTACCAAGTGCTACTCTTTGGGTACTAGATATACCACCTCCCTGTTTTCATATGAATACAACTTCATATAAGAAGCACATTTAAACATTTGCTAATTTTGTGAGTGTGTTCCAGTTCAAACATCCCATGGTTATTATGTGTGGATACAATCATGGTGTGCTTTTTGTGTGCACTTGCTCAGACTTACTATTGTCAAGCTACATCCCTACACACATATGCTGTACTCTGCAGGATCTGCATACTTGAACAAATTGTATGGGGAGTATAGTTGCTCAGTGGTTAACATCTGTGCCTCACAGCTCCATGGTTCAGTCCTAACCTCAGGTCACTATCTGTACATACTTTTCATGTCTTCTCTATGCGTAGATGTGATTCTTTCTTAATACTCCTGTTTCTTTTCACCTACCAAAAACATGCTGATTGATTGGAATGGATACTCTAAAAGATCCATGTGTATTATTTTTAAATGCATAGTTCTTCACCCAGAGTCCTGGGTGCAGACTTTACATTTATCAATAGCCTTTAAAACAATGCAAGAAATTTGTCTGACTGTTAGGACTGAGGATTACTGCTACAAGCTGTTAACAGTCTTCTTATAGTGATACCAACAACGTTACTTAACCAGACAGTGCTTCTAGACTGAGTTGGAAAGAACATCTATTTGGATTAGTGCTCTGTTCTGTTTAGCAAACACAAATAAATACAATTTTGCTGGAGTTTTTTCATCATACTAAAAATGACTTAGCATTTTGTCATGTTTGTGTTGTGGAGTAGAAAGGACATTGGTAATGTGGCAGAAATCCAGTAGTAGGTTGTTAGTAACTAATGAGCCTGAGGGTTATTAGTGGTACAGACAGAAAATGCACATTATAAGACTTTTGTATTAGATGAAACAGTTTATCCACTCCATGGTGCTTACAGAGTGCTTATAGACTCATGAAGTATAAGGTATGAGTATTGCATTCTGGATCGTTTCAACCCTCCTAGCCACACCTTTGTTATCTGGACTTTTCTTACCTCTGGTAGCTGAAGGTGAGATGCCATAGAACTAAGCTTCATCAGCTTTGCATGACAGTCTCTCCTTGTTTTAAGTTAATGTGTCCTTCCAGCTTTACATCTGAATCTTCTATATATGATTTTGGCTTTATATCTGTGAAAATTAATGTATCATGAGTGTTCAGAAATCTTATGGCCAGGAAAAGAGTAGTTTTATTTCTAACAAATCTTCCATTTAAACTGTTAAGGCTTAGATGTCTGCTGATAGCTCCTTTATGATCATTAAGGAAGCCAAAGTGTTTGTATCATCTGTGTACAGAGATGGAAGGTTTAGATGAATGTTGGCTACCAGTACCAACAAGATGAGGTGAGATAACTGGTACAGTAAATTGTGCTTGGTTATAGGTTTGTTTAGCATTTTTTTCTCATAGATAGATAGTTATGCTGAAACTTAACTGCTAAGGTTTGACACTACACAAGGCCTGCTTGTAGTGCTATTGTCAGTATGACGGCACTTTCTCATTATTTTAATATTAATTCTCAGGTTAAGTCAAGGTAAATCGCCTGAAGCAAACACTGACACAGGGGATGTCCTGCTGTCATGATTTTGTTCAAGATGAAGCAAAGATGTTGTCTGAGACCAAGACAAAAACTGTGATTTTAAGTTACTAGGTTTTGAAGCAGTTCAAGCAGGCCATTCCAATGTCAAAGAAGGATTGACTGAGTAGAAAAGGAAGTACTATTTACATATTTTATTGAGCTGTAATATTTTAGTTGGTGTTTTCTAATTTGGAGCCTGTAACACTCCTTTTCATGACTTTCCAATTTCAACCCACTTTGCACACTTTCAAAAAAGAATAGCAGGTATTCTAATATATTCTGGATGAAGAATGCATTAAAATTGTTGTTTAACTTTTGTGCGAAATAAAAAAAAAAAATGACATGAAAGCAGCTACTTTCCTGCATGAATTTTTTTCCCTTCTGTGACACAGAGTCCTGCCATTGCAAAATGAGAAACAAATAAAATGATTCCAAAATACTGTAATCCACAATATCGTTATTTGGATGTCAGCAGCCATACCAATGACCAGTTTCACTTTCATTTCCTCTAACTCTTTGGTGTGGTTGCTGACATCCAAATAAAGATATTTATGTTGTCAGGAGTACATACCTGTTAACCTGCAGACATTGAAAATAGGTACAAAACTTTTGATAAGTAGGTACAGCCAGCCACAAATCTGAACATCTGATTAGCATAAAATTTAAATACAAAATAGCAGATAACTCTTCTCACTTCCAGTACAAATATGAGATACTATGCAGAAACATGTTTAAAAAACAGAGTGACAAAATGATGGAAAAATATAAGCACATTATCTAACCAAATGACATCAGAAGTAGTCTAAGGATCTAAACCTCTTCTGCAACATCAACAGAATGGTTAGGAGGGACAGGTATATTTCACAGACAATACTGCTACTATGGAAAAGACTTCCCATCCATATAAAACAAAATTATCCCTGTCCATTTTCAAGCACAACTTAAATCTATGGATGGGAAACAGAAAAGTTACTGGTAATAAGGCTGATACTGTGATAGATGGAAGAATAACAACAAATAATTTGTTGGAGCGGTTTATTTCTGAGAAACAGAAAAGTTACCCCAGGACTGATAATGGGCAGATGCAGCACCTGCATGCTTTAGCCCATGCATGTGTCACCTCAAAGTATGTATGGTATGATCCAAGTTATTCTCATTAGGGGTAATATGTAGTTATTGACCATGGGATGGGTAAGGTAAATCCATACCCAAATGGGATAGGTTATTTGGAGCAGAAAAAGGGAAATTAGCTAGGCTAAAATGGCATATAAGGCCAGCTAGCCTAGGACTTGCGTATGAACCTATGAACCTATATGTAGACTTTAATGAACTGTGTTGCAAAATTTTCCCACACAAGGGCATTTATTTTTGCTTATAAACAAGAAATATGCAAGATGTGCACCCTCTTTCTATGCATTGTTGGTGCCACTAGTGGGCTGGTCATGTAATGTGTTTTCTGTGTATTAGAGAACTTCAAAAATCACTTGTGAGGAGGAGCGATTTCAGAAAATTCTGAGAAGGGGTAAATCAAGCCTGAAAGCCAAGGAATGA
The DNA here is from genome assembly GCF_019279795.1 of Protopterus annectens. Classification (NCBI taxonomy): domain Eukaryota; kingdom Metazoa; phylum Chordata; order Ceratodontiformes; family Protopteridae; genus Protopterus; species Protopterus annectens. The sequence goes on from NC_056745.1 coordinate 1,131,974,300, forward strand.
CACCAGAAATAGGCACGTCATATGTAGGGGTAAATCAGGCCTGAAAATAGGAATATTCTTCCAAAATAAGGACATCTGAGAGGTCCTCTATGGTGTGCTGTAATGTATTCACTTGCCTGTGGCATTTATTTGTTGTGCATCCATCTAGTACTCTAACACATGGCTCCCTTTGCTGACTGCCAACAAGCTGAAAAAAGACCAAAATTACAGGAGAAGAGTGATTCTCAAAAATCAGACTTTTCCTTAAAGCACCCTAGCCCCCCACACCCCTGGACTTGTATATACCAACTACAAGATCACCATACCTCAGAGAAAAGGAAATATTCTGAGAAATGGCATCCTGGACTTGGTATATGTAAGTCCAATCTATCGGACATTCAGTCTTCGTACTTTGGGACTCACTCTAGTGGGTCCCAACATTTCAAATGCCTACCATAGCACACATTGTTGGATTTTTACTACAAAATCCCACCAGTTATTTGATAATATGTTCCAAATGAAAGTGGTTCGGGAGTTCACCTGACAATTTACTTAGAATCCAAGGGACAGCCAAGGTGAGCGTAGTAAAGTGGAGTGAGAGACTTGGTATTTATCTATTTTGGTTTCATAAAACAATGTAAAATATTTATTTCAAACCAGTTTAGTTTTGTGGCTGAATCCTCTGTGCTGAACACTAAATATGAGGTTGATAGAACAACATTTTTTCCCTTAATGGTGGATAGAAGGTACTGCAGTAATACTAATTTGTTTGCAACTGCGAACTGTGCTGATTATTTGGCAGGAATATGCACATATAGGATGATTTTCTGTGCAACTGAGATAGGACCAAACTGCTCAACCTCTCAGTATAAAAACTAGTCTCATTTCTATTACTGCACAAGCAGTGAGGAAGGTAAACTTTACAAGGCCATCACTGAATAATTATTTTAGCTCTGTATTTTAGTCTATCAGAAAACAATATTGTAACAATTTACTTTAAATTAATCTGACCTAAGGAATTTACAGATAAAACAAGCAGGTGATATATGGCAGACTTCATTTCATTTCCTTTCTCCTTTTCCCCCTTTCTTTTAAATGTATCCTTGATAGCTTTGGTGACACTGAAATCTACCCAATAGAAAAAATCCCAGCATATAACATATACTGACTTCCCTACACAGTCTCAAGGAGAAATTCCCCAAGTGTCAGTAACTTGCATAAAAAAAGTCAAATGGCATAGCGTCAAATGGTTTTCTCCTCAGAAAAATCATTGCCAGTGCAATTCATGTGTGTGTTCCGGCAACAATTCACTTTTTAAGGAACTTTCTTCCTTCTTCAATTGTGTGACCATCTTGTTGGTGTGTGTGTGTATATATATATATATATATATATATATATATATATATATATATATGTATTGGTCTACTTTAGTAGATAGAATTAACACAACATCAAAATTTAAAAAATCAAGATGACAAAACTGAAAGTTTGAAATAGCGATAATTTAAAATTTAAAAAATCAAAGATTGCAAGGTCGAATTACATGCAATTGTTCCATTACTCTCATGTTACTATAGATTAGAATGCTCACTTCTATAGTTTGTTGACGGTATTAGCTAAACATTATGTCGGAAATTATGTAACATGCATCTGGCAATCTCGGCAGCGTTTACAGTATAAAAGCACATATTTGTGCTAGGATGTATACATAATGTGAAAGGAGTTTTAAAATTTGTAAGTATTAGATATGTATGTATAAAGCGACAGATAAATTTAGAGGTAGAGCAGGAACTTCAGGAGTGCTTTATGGGGGTATAATGAGTCTGAATGTTTATTAAATTGTAAAAGCAATTAATATTCAATGCACTTAACTAGAGCTATAGCAACAGTTTTGAAACTGTTAAATTAAAAATTTAGTAAACATGAAGTTCTATGCCTTTAAATTACATTGTGATTAACAGCGACTTTTGCAGAATACATTGTACAGTTTTTAGTTAGGAATTTCTTTTTCAGAAAACAAGGAAGATGTTTTTCTGTTTATTGTCAGAACTTTATATAGGGTGTCAGGAGTAGTGCCTAATATCTACAACTGCTGTTTCGGTATTATAGGTTTCGATTTTTTTAAGTTATTGCTGTTTTGAACTTTCAGTTTTGTCGTCTCAATTAATTAATTTTGGTGTTGCGTTAATTCGATCTACTAAAGTAGATCCATATATATCTATATATGTACACACACACACACACACACACACACACACACACACACACACACACACACACACACACACACACACGTTTGAGGGCTGTGGGGTGTTTCCCCATTTCAGGAGGTACAAGAGGGAGGCTTGCCCCCTGCAAAAAAATCAAGAAAAAGGGAGTTTTTGCCCCTTTTGTTTTCTGGTATTTTTTTCTTTGTGTAGAAGTGTCAACTTTCAGGAAGTCGGCCTTTCATAGTAGAACCATATATACTTGAGTGACAAGACTGTCTATTGATTAAGACACACCACATAATGCAACAAACTGCCTGCAGATAGGTACAGTGTGACTAATTTCAGCTACATGGGGTGACTTTCTTGCTAGTCACAGGGGCTGTCACCCAAACCCCACTGCTGGTTGTATGATTTGTACATGTGTTAAGCTTTTGTCAGTAAAGATACAGGATAATTCTGCTTGCATTTTGGCTTCCTTTTCACTTCTGTTTTAAACTTTCTAAATTTGTATTTCTGAGAGGTGGAATCCCGCAAGCCTATTAGAAATGGGAGAAGGAGAGTTCATGCGATTATATATGTAAATATTATGCTAATTAGCTGTCCAGAATTCTGACCAGATGTACCTATTTTTCAAGAGCTTTTATCCAGACTTTTGATGTCTGCAGGTTGAGAGGTATGTAGTTATACTTTAGACAGAGTCCTGACTCAAAGCATGATGCTGTCACCAAACTAAAAAAAAAGACTGAAACAATCAGCCTTGTTATCAGTTTGCATTTGTAACTGTCCTGCTCTTGTGCCTTTATACTAAACTAACAGAAAGCTTACAGCCTGATGGTTATGCCTGTCAGAATAGAAGGGAACAAATAACATGAGTTGATTAAACCCTGTGTGCGATGAAACTCTCCAAAAAATTAAGAAGGCAGTCCAAAAAATAACTCTATCCAAAAGCTAGGAACATCTCCAGCTATATATCCGATTTGTAATGCACCATGTGCAGCTCTAAAATATTAACTTTTTCACACAGTCCTAGCAGTAAATGATTGTTTGTTGGATATTAGAATAAAACAAAAGCTGCAAAACAAGATAACTTGATTGAGGGAGTAAAGAAAAAAAAAGGAAAAGGTTGTAAAAGAAGCTCAGCAACTCTACATAATAACGTAACCTCAAAGCACTGGAGTTTGCTTTTTTTTTGGGGGGGGGCTTAATGTTTTATCAATATATTTAATCCCAAACTGTACCTCAATATTCTAAATGTGAAGCAGTCACTAAGATCACTTTACATTTACTTTATTCTAGAAAGGTCAATCCACAGACTCTTTTTCACTCAGTTTACAAAGTTTATTATAGTTAGAATTGCAATGCTTGCTGCAGTAGCTTTACTTATTAATAGGTTCAGAGGTAAGTACTAGACTAACTGCCCTTGCAGGTCATTTTAAGCCTAACCAATTTCCCTTTTGGTGCTCAAATTAACCTCTCCCATTTGATTAGAGTCTGTCCTTACCCATCACATTTTTGATAATTATATATTACCCTTAATGAGAATAGCTGGGCTCATACCATAGGTTCATAGGTAGGTACTAGGCTTTTGGCCCTAGGGCCTATACAACCATAGCCAAAAAGGTACCCTGGCTTTTGCAACCCAAGAAAATTATTTTCCTGTGCCCCTGTCAAGCAGAGCCACAGAAGTAATCCCTGAGGTGAATTTCCTATTACCCATCCAATCATCAAGATTTTTCTTGAAGAGTGCTAATGAAGAGCTCTGTTTGACATAGATAGGTAGTCTGTTCCAGAGTATGCGAAGCCTCTGGGACAGGAATCTATTCCTCCAGTATGTTCTGTTTATTGTGGTGACAAGGTTTAGGTCCCTAGAGCATGTAGCCCGGAGGGATTGGGATTTCTTTAAGTGGAGCATGTCCAACAGCTCTGGGTTTGACATAGCTTTGTATGTTAGGCAGAGATCGCTTTTAAGTAAGCGATATGCGACAGAGTAAAGCTGGAGTTTTTTGAGACGGTCTGCATAGGGCATCTGTTTCAGGCCAGTAATCCTCTTTGTGAGGTATTTCTGCGGCCTTTCCAGTTGTTGTAGATGTCTTGTGAGGTACATACCAAAAGGGGCATTGTACTCTATAATGGGTCTAATAAGTGATGAGTAAAGGGGAACAATGACCTCTTTTTTTCTGGATGAGAAACCTTTTGTGATGAGGTGTGCCATGTAGAAGGATTTCCTGACAACTGTGGCAATGTGATTATCAAAGGAGAGACTACTGTCCACCTGTGTCCCAAGGTCTCTTATCACACTTTCGGTATTAAGTAGACTACCACCTATGTGGTAGTTCATGGGTACAGAGTTTTTACCAAAGGGGATGACAATGCACTTTTTGGCATTGAGCTTGAGGCCATGGCTTTGATACCAGGCATCTGTCTCAGTGAGGCTCCGTTTGTAGGATGTCTACATCGTTAGGAGTTTCGATTATGGCTCCTAGTTTGCAGTCATCTGTGAGCTTAGTTAGCCAAAGACCTTCTATGTTAGCTTGTACTTCAGAGAAGTAGATACCAAACAGGAGAGGACCCAGGACTGAACCCTGTAATACTCCACTTGTCACTGGTCTGAAGTCTGATTTGGAGACTGCTACTTTCACAGTGTGGGTTCTGTCAGTAAGCCAGTTGGCAACCCATCTTGTGACATAGGGATTTATACCTAGTTTAGTGAGTTTATCTATAATTCCAGAGTGGGAGATGGTGTTGAACGCCTTGGTGAGATCTAGATAGGCTGTGTGAACCCCCTTACCCTCATCTATGGCTTTGGTGACTGCTTCAAAGAAGTCTATCAGGTTTAGGAGACATGATCTGCCTTTTACAAACTCGAACTGTGTGGGGTCCAGAGGTTGGAGATCTCCAGTGTCTTTGTTTATGAGTCCCCTGATGATACATTCCATGGCCTTGCAGACCAGGCTCATCAGGCTAATGGGGCAGTAGTTCCTAGGGTCTGTCGTAGCTCTCCCTTTGTGGAGTGGGATAACTGTCATGGTGCACCATTCAATGGGCACAAAGCCTGTGGTGAGGCTATGACCATGGTACTTAGGTGGGGTGCCAGTTCATTCTGTAGCTCGTGTAGAAGGCAGCTTGGGATGTTGTCAGGTCCCATGGATGCTGTGTTCTTGGCTTTGGAGAGTGAGGTTTTTACCTGTGCAGCTGTGATTACAGGAACTTTGCATTCTTCCGGTATAGAGATGGGCCCTTTAGAGGGGGGGGGGTAAAGTTGTCACTGAAACTATCTGCCAGGATGTTGGCAATATCAGTTGGTTCTGTATATCTAGTGCCATTGAGCTGTAACTCAGAGCAGATCTGTGTGTTGCCATGGAGATTCTTGACATAGCTATAGAATGCTTTGTGGTTGTCTTTAGAATCAGTGGTGATTTTCTTTTCATAACTAGCTTTGGAGGATTTTATGAGGGATCTCAGCTTCTTACTGAGGCTGACCAGGGAGTTCCTCCAATCATGGGATTTTACTCTTTTTTTGCAACAGTTTCTTTCTTCTGTTGTAGAGTTTGTTTATGGCAGAAGACCACCAGATTGGCTTCCTTTTTTTGGAGGATAGCATCTTGGTTCTGTTAGGGATAGCACAGTCCATGCACTTGTGTAAGTGCTTATATAGTGCATTTGTATAGGATTCAGCAGACGTACCTATATTGTCCATCTGCATGGGTGTCATGAAGCTTGCCACTTCTGTATTAAGAAGTGCGAAGTTGGCTTTGGAGAAATTCTTTAAGGTTGCTTTCCTAATGGGGGTGGGAGCGGGATGTGGATGTCTAGGGTGATTAGCTTGTGGTCGGATCTGACCAACGAGGAATTGACCTCTGGTGTGGAACACCAGTCGCCCATGTTGGTGATGACCAGGTCTAGGATATTGCTGCCCTTGGTGGGGGTGTGGATAAGTTGATCCAAGGTGTTGGAACTGATGAATTCCAGAAAACGTTGAGCAAAAGAGTTGGTACATGAGTAGTTTTCCCAGTTAATGGTGGGGTAGTTGAAATCACCCATTATTAGGGTGTTGGGTTGTACACTAATATTTTCCAGTGTATCAAGAAAAGAGGAGTGGGAATCCTGGGGCATGGTGGGGCGTTTGTAGCAAGCTATAATCTGGATTGCGGTCTTGCCCAGAGTTAGTTGAACTTGGATAATCTCAGATGCATTATGCTGAGCAACTAGCTTGGAGGTGTGGATATCCTTAATGAATATGGACACGCCTCATAATGTGAGGGAACACATGCATAGGATAAAGCACTTAGGAGCTGCCTCTATCCATTAGTAATATACAGAGGCAGTCCTGGGTTAAATTTTCTGTTTCCCAACCATAGATCCAAGTTGTGCTTAAACATAGACAGGGATGATCTTTGTTTTATGTGGATGGGAAGTCTGTTCTAGAGCAGCCACATTCTCTGCAAGATATGCCTCTCCCTCCCAACTGTTCTTTTGATGTTGCAGAAGAGGTTTAGATCCCTAAACTGAGTATTTCTAATGCCATTTGATTTGTTGATGTCCAGTAAATCTGTCAGTATTTGGTTGGAAGATGCCTTGTATGCCAGACACAGGTCACCTCTTTGCAGTCTGTAGCATACCGAGTATAGTGACAGGGGTTTCAGTTGGCCCATGTAGGACATGTTGTTTAACCCTTGTATCCTTTTAGTAAGTTATATCTGTGGGCATTCCAGTTGCATGTGTCTGGACAGATATAAGGGGGCATTATATTCAATGATTGGCCTAGTGAGGACTAAAGGGAAATAACGGCATCCGCAGTAACACTAATCTAACTAGTTTAATTTAACATTCTTTGTTATGATGTTCATAGTTTTATAATATGTCATGCAGTTAGCACTATCTGGCAAGATGATGCAATACTCAACATTGGGGGGCAGGAATGAGAATCTCAGAATTTTATTTGGCAAAACTGGGAATGCAGTGACATTGGAGGTGAGGGGGAATAAAGTGAGCTGATAAAGCTGTAAGATTATATTATAATGCACTAGACGAATTTATGACACCAAATAGATAGCAAAGTAATGATAGATTGCTACGTGGTATCAGGATATTAAATGTAGGAGTATAACTGTGCCCCACCATCATCCATCTACAAAATACTGCACTTTTTTATTTAATATGATACAGTTGTTATGAACATCACTCACCAATGTTAAAACTATAATATCAGGAATACACTTGAAACAGATTAAGAAACTTGCTTATTTGCTCTCCCTTCTAAAAAGTAAATGTGCGTCGCATCTAAAGTGTTCACTTTGTCGTTAATGTATCTTTCTTCTGTTGTGTAGATTATATTTTTTTCTTTACATTATTATCTATAATTATGACATTCTTATTTTCTGCATCATTCTCTTCTGATTTGGGATGTTAAACCACTCTAATTTAAAGCATTCTGACTAAAAGATATAGCAGCTTTTAAATCTTTAGCAATGGTTTGGCATGAATTCACTGAAGTATGGAACTGGTTACATTTTTTGGCATTGTGATGTGAAACTATCTGCACTCGTATACTGTTTCCCTGCCAGTTAGAGACCTGTCACAGCAGTTTTTCATGTTACAACTGCAAACAAGTCCATCAAGATTTCGGCTCACTGCTACCATATGCTTCGAAAAATTAAAAGCAAATAAACTCACAATTGTTTCCAAGAACTCTATTAGTTATCCTGGATTGCCCCCAGAGTTGCAAAATCTCCCCAAGAACTTCATTTACCATCTGCTCTTGTAGTTAGTGAACCAGGGAGGTATTTGTTTTCCCTCCAGAGTGCACCCAAGGGTAAAACACACCAGCTGTGGGGTATAGTCGTGCCAGTTCCCTCAGCAATTTATCTTTGTCCCAAGCAACTATTTTACCTGTGCAATACCAATAATCCATTCATCTGTAAAAGGTCATTTATTCTGCAGTCCCTGAGTAGCTTTTTCCTGGTTATCCACTGGAAAATAGTTCCTTCAGCACTCAAGGCCCCTTTTCTGAACCAGTAGTTTAATTTAATGGGCTAGCAAACTAGTTCTATTGGATGAGACCTGAGACTTTTGTAAAAAAAAAGCAGAAGCTGTCGTAAAGTCTGTAAGATTTTAGATTTGCATGCATACATTTTGGGGGATGCATTGTAAAAACAAAGCAGTATGCATTCAAATAAAAACTGTTCAGTATTTTTACAGTTGCTGTGAGCTACATTATTCGGCCTAAGCATCATATTAAATGAGCATATCTTGTGTTGTACCTGACAACAGATTACTTGGCCACTCTTACTATGTGTCCCAGTGACCTGCTGCATTGTTTCAAGCCTCTCTTTTTCTAGATTTCTTACAGACCACCTGAGTGTAAAATTGCAAGTGTCACTGCTTTTGCCTTCTTGTAAGATTTATATGAGCCAACATAAGACTCGGCTTCCCTTACCAATTATATGCTTACCAGTGAGACTTTATCCAGATACATTAAGTACATATGGAACATGAATGTATTGTAGCTGTTACAGTTCTGATTATGCACTAGAAATGCATTTTTTATGTCAAATTATGCAGAAACCCTGATGTTTGGCTACACAGAAGGGAAGATAAATTCTTTAGCCTGTTATAAAGAATAGGTGGGTATTCTGAGTTAAGTGGACAGGTAGAAGTTTTAGATTTTAGTATGCACCTCTTACTAAATTGCATATGTATTTCCAAATGTAAATCTTTGTGGTAGAGAAGTGGTGAGACAACAGGAATACCAAACTACATTCAAACGAAGTATTCTGTAGCCTGCAAAGAATTAGGAGTGTTATGCTGGCAGACATACATATCCACTAGCTTATGAGAAAGGTTTCTATTTAAATAGTTACACACATGACACTTGGTAGTAAAATATATTTAAAATAATGTTGTACCCATCTTCTAACATCACACAAAGCACTCAGCCATTTATTTTTTAATTTATTTTTCACACCTGCTTTATTCTCCTCCTCCTCTAGGTCAAAAAGACAGATCCTGTCCCAACACGCAATGGGAATAAGGCCGAGAACTAATCACCTCCACTTCATTGTGATAGTCATAAACTCACACACACACATGCACACACACACACACAATTAGAATTAGAAACAATGCTATTTGTTTGCTTTAATTTTTCCAACTAAAACGTACTTGTGTCATTCATAATAAAAACATATGTACTAGCATAATGTACAACCTTAACACAAGTAAAAATGTTAATAACTTTGTTTTTAATGTTTAACTCATTCAGAATATCAATGAATTATGTTAAAAGTAAAATGAATAGAAGGTCTACAACAGATGTGTGAAGGGTAGACATTTCGGGTCCTCACAGACTCATCAGGATGTTGCATTTCAAAGTAAGTCTAAACTCAATAAACGGAGTCTTTAGTCTCAGAAATCTACATCATGATGAGACAGACATGTGGGAAGGCTGCATGTTAGATGACAAGTGGTGTACTTTAGGGAGAATTTTTGATTCATTATGAAATGTCAAAAATTGCATGAAGACTTCAACATTTATTATTGGTTTGAAGGCAATGAGCCAAGCAAGAAAGACACTTTTAATAGGTTATTGTTTATGTAGTTATTTCATCTCGGTTATGAAAAACAGTACACTTTCCTGCTAATGCTGATGACAAGTTAATATCATCTAAGAACTTTTGCAAAAAAAAACTGATGCAAGAAGGGAAATGAATTTATCAATTATTACTGAAGTACATGACACTGCTTTTGTGATGGATAATTTCACACATCTCCTAAAAGTTCATTTATTGTACTTTTCTATAGACTTTCTAAAACTTAATTGAATTATGAGATCCACTTTTGCATTAGGCATCAGGGAATTATCTGCTTTCCATATTCTGCAAACAGTTTAAACAATGTTCGCTGTATCCACAATACAGTTATGCAGGTGTAAAAATGCATTTCCTTCACTAATAGTTGGCTGCAAAGAGAAATGAATGTTTAAGAAGGCTGACCCACACTGTGTGCGTCAAGTAAATGAATGTAGAGAGTTTGCAAATTTTAATGTCTAAACAACCTATCTTGCAGTCAGCACAAAGGGTTAAGGCTGTGCAATGTTAATAAGCTGCTTCCTGTAGTCAATTGAAAAGGTTTGATTCCTTCCCCTTATATTTAATTGTAGCTCCTGTGCTGCCCTTGAAATGGGGACACGTGTACAGCGGGTTTATCTGGCTAACAGATTGGGAATTATTAACATTTTTTGCTGAAGTTCCATAGGAACTGCAACAGACAGGATGCCTGTTCACTGACAGAGGACTTCTGAGTGGTGTTGCTGCCACTTTTTTCAGAAGTTTCACGCCCTCCTGATAGAATACTAGGAAGCTGAAGAGTCAGTGCTGAGTACTGTGGCAATGACAGATGTCACAGTTCAGGACAGGAATATACACTGAGTGACCACAAGGTGCAGCAGAGAATTCACTTGAACTTACAGGAAAACTAAAGCTGAGTAACTGGAGCTGTACCTTCTGAACCTTCTGTATGGCAATAGTTTTTGTCAGGTAGCTACTGTGCACAATACTGCAGACCAAAAATATGTTACTCAGATGGATTATGATAGTCCACGGTGCACTGAAAATACACAGTTCATCCATGTGGCACTGCTCAGTACATCATTACAAAGCACATCCTTAGATTACCATGGAATAAGCACCAGCTGTGGCCAAATATTCTGGCAAATCTTCCCTTTCATGGTTAGTTTTCCTTGTACTTGCTACACAGAGAGGCATCTTACCAGTCAGGCTGTTGACTGCAAATAAAGTGCCTGAAGAACAGCTGCAACACATGATACCACCAAACCTTCTGATGCAGTCTGGGATGAACTATTACAGCACAAAACAAGTCCCGTATGTGCAGACATTTTAAGTTAGGAGGGTAGAGACTAGTTGCCTAGAGCAGAAAAGAGGTGTTTACCATGACAGAATGGCCCACAGATTTCCAAGACAGAAAACAAAGGGAAGAGAGCAATAATTACCTAAGAGAGCTAGGAAATCCTGCAGATGTTCCTTATGTTCATAGGTTCATAGGTAGTTACTAGGCTGTCGGGCGAAGGGCTTAAGTAAGCCTAGCCAACAAGGTTCCCTGGCTTACGCCACCCAAGAAAGTTATTTTCCTGTGCCCCTGTCAAGCAGAGCCACTGAAATGATCCCTGGGGGTGTATTTCCTATTTCCCATCCACTTATCAAGATTTTTCGTGAAGAGTGCTAATCAGGAACTTTGCTTGACATAGATGGGTAGCTTGTTCCAGAGTATGGGAAGACTCTGGGACAGGAATCTATCCCTCCAGCATGTCCTGTTTATTGTGGTGACAAGGTTTAGGTCCCTAGAGCATGTAGCTCGGAGGGATTGGGATTTCTTTAGGTGTAGCATGTCCAACAGCTCTGGGTTTGACATAGTTTTATATGTTAGGCAGAGATCACCTTGGAGTAGGCAATATGCTACGGAGTAAATCTGAAGTTTTTTCAGACGGTCAGTGTAGGGCATCTGTTTGAGACCAGTAATCCTCTTTGTGAGGTACTTCTGTGGCCTTTCTAGCTGCTGCAAATGTCTTGTGAAGTACATTCCAAAAGGGGCATTGTACTCTATAATGGGTCTAATGAGTGTCGAGTAGAGGGGAACAATGACCTCTTTTTTCCTAGATGAGAACCCTTTTTTGATGAGGTGTGCCATGTCGAAGGATTTCCTGACTACTGTGGTGGTGTGATTATCAAAGGAGTGACTAGTGTCCACCTGTGTCCCAAGGTCTCTTATCACACATTCAGCGTTAAGTAAACTGCCGTCTATGTGGTAGTTCATGGTTACAGAGTTTTTACCATAGGGGATGACAATGCACTTTTTGGCATTGAGCTTGAGGCCAAGGGTCTGACACCAGCACCATGTCAGGAAAGTCACAGAAATATTGCAATAGTTTTTTATGTGAAGTCAGGAGAGTCAGCAGATCCTGAAGCAGTTCCTTCTTCAAGACCTAGGGAATTAGGAGATGGTACAATAGTAGTTTCTTATTTGCAGCCAAAAGAGTCAGGAGATCCTGCAGAGGTTGCTTTTATGTGGTTAGAAAAAGACTGCTTTTGAGGCTGAGAATGTCAGAAAATCTGGCAGTCTTTCCTTAGGTGAGGTTAGAAGGCTCAAGAGATCCTGCAGATGTTTCTTGTGCAAGGTCACAAGAGTCAAGAGGTACTGTGATAGTACTTTATATGAAATCAGAAGGGTCAGCAGATCCAGAAGAAGTGCTTTACATGAATCCAGAAGACCCATATGATCCTGTAGCAACAGTTCCTTATATAAGGACAGGACAGTCACAAGATCTTACAGAGTCAAGGGATGTTGTATTGGTTGTTCATGGGAAGTTAGGAGAACCAGGACATCCTGAAGGGCTGCCTTATGTGAGGCCAGAAAGAACAGAAGATTCTGTAGGAGCAGGGATAGAAAGCTAGATGAGTTAGGAGATTGTGCAGATGAACTTGCTAATGTGAAGTTGGAAAAGTCAGGGGATGCTGCAGTAGTCCTTCATGTGGAGTCAGAAGAGTCAGGAGATCCTGCAGTGTTTCGTTATATAAGACCTACAGATTCAGGAGATCTTGCAGCAATAGTACCTTATGAGAAGTAGGCTCACTGATGCATAAAGAGATAATGCTCTGACTACCGTCAGGTGACTTGAATTCAATTACTGCCTTAGGTGCTTGATGGTGAAGGAAGAAAAATGTGTGTGCTTATTCTAGGGTGGTGGAGATGGTGAAAGCCTGCTGGATGCCTTACTAATGGAGATCTGATGGAGGCCATAGCTTAGAGAAATAATGCTGGGTTGGTGGCAGGAGGACAGAGAGGCATAACTGCCCTATGGGCCCAAGGTAGGACTACATACACACACAGTTACTCCCTATTACTTGGCCAGTCTAATATTTGCATCAGTGTACTGAAGAGAGTTTCGGATTAAGAAATATCCCTCAGCAGCCTTCAGTTGGACAGTTATCTTCCTGCCCTGGTCTGCCTGGCTTGCTTTGCAGTTCTGGCAGGTTCTGACCTTAATTCCTGCTTACAGAAGTGGAGTCTTTGTCTGCAGGAGCTGTTCCAGAAGAGAGACACTCCCAATGTGGGAACAATGGAAAGCCTGCCAAAGAACTGGGAGATGGGACTACAGGACACTGGCATGAGAGAAGTCAGTAGTCAGCAGCTGGGTGAGATGAAAAAATCTATATTTCCCCATATGATACCTGGAGACTCAGGAGATCTTGCAGAGCCTCTGTATATAAAAGAACGATGCTAATAAAAAAGAACTAGGACAATCACATATGGTATACTAGCAGGAAGAAGAAGAAAGGAAAGAATTTAGCCTCTAAGACTCTGCTTGTTTTGTGATTACTCAGAGATATTTTTATGGACCCACTGGGTGTGTTATATCTTCCAGCAATAAGTTCAGATCTGGAATGAATGGCGTGGCAGTAGGTACTGGACAGCTTAAGAGTGGAAAGACTGGGCTTTTGGCTCAACAGAAATTACTCTGCTATGCAGCAATGTGTTCTGCTTAGTATTAGCCAGCATATATGGAACAATATCTGGTACAAGGGCTGCTGAGTATGACGGAGGTCACTCTATGGGGGTCACTGGTAGTAAAGAGGTGCTGTTATCATCAGCTTGTGGACTGGCTCTTTCAAAGGATCATTATTTATTGGAATAAATACTATTAAGGACTACAATTGTTCACACTCATACAAAATAAATTGATTATTACCTCAAGGGGAAGGGGCAATTGATGTCCAAAGGAGGGGTTAATAAAGGACATGTAGTACACTGGTGATTCACATAGCCTGGATATCTAGAAGAAACGATGTCTTGTAAGTGATCAGTTGTGACTATGGACTTTACATATAGTTATACTGCTATATAAGAACGGGGTGAGTATTGAATTAATGTTTGATCTAACAGTGGTGTACGTGGCCTTAACAAGTGGAGCTAATCATTACTTGGTAAGTGGTTCTAATTAATCTGAGTATGTTGTTTAAATATTAAATATTTACGCATAAAGTTATGAATTATCATGTGTCCAAAGGATATCTGGTTAATTAAAGAATTACTTAACATTCGCATAATATGACAATAGGAGAGGACTGTCTGAATGTCCAATATGACAATTTCAACAACTTCCAGCTGTGCCATGCTTTCTTGAAAGTCTCTGCTGGTTAACAAATCATTCAGACAATCTGATACAAGGATTGACAACTCCTCCAGAGAAAAAAAGGTCTCAGGTCAAAGTTAAAGTGAGTTCCCTTCATTTGCATCCAGTGACCCTTTATCTGCCTTTGTGCCTCAGCTCTACTCCTTCACTTTTACTGAGTAGCAGCTTAAGCACCCGCATATCCATCCTTTGCACTACCTTGCTCTCTGTCTATCTTCCTCTCTCTCTTAATTTCTAATGAATACAAAATCAACAGTTCAGCATCCTGGCAAACCTGTCAGGTAATGCAGACTGCAAGAAATGAAACAATAGAGTGAGTTAAGCACTGAGGAAGTGACATGCTGTAAATATGCAGTACTCACCTTTGATGGACTTGGCAATTGACTGCAAATTTAAAAGATTTAGCTAAACAGGAAAATAATGTGGTCTTGGGACATGTGCATAATAAAGTCTTAAATTGCTACACTGTATTTAATGTAATTGTGTATCATAATGGTGCTTCATCTTGATTATCTGATTAAAGAGGATTCTTGAGCATCTGCTTAAAGAAGAGCAATATAGATTCCACCCTAGTCATGGAAGAATGAATCATCTCTTAGTTCTTGCATGGATATTGGAAAATGTTGGAATCTGAGTCCACAAATGTCTGTGGACATGGATGTGGTACATGATTGTGTATGTCTTATGGAGATGCTACAGCAGTACAGGAGCCACGGTCCACTACATGGCATTTGTCCTTATATCTGCAAAGTGAGAGATGAGTCTGCATCCTCACTGTTAAAGGACAATTACACCAAACACAACTTTCCTTATCCCGTAGTGTAATTTTCTCCTAAAAATGAATCATTCGCTGAGTCTTATAAGTAAAGCATGAGTTAGCAGGACTTAGCTGTGTCTCAGTTTTTTGTGCTCATTGCTTGCCAATGTCCTCAGTGCACATCACATCGAATCTGCAAGAATTCTAATGAAACTGTATTAATTTTTTCTCATGTTATATGGCCCATTACAATTCAGTGTTTTGTTTTATTTTTATTTTTCTTTTACCTCAAGAAAAAAATTATTTAACCACTTGTATGTGACCCTTTTCTCTTCCTCTCCAAATAGGGCCACAAACCTACCGAGTCTCTGGAATTGCTGGCCTTCAGTCAGTAGATAGGGTTGCCACCTGTCCCACTTTGTGAGGGACAGTCCCTCTTTGGGCAGTTGTGTCCTGCAAAAAAATTGTAAAAATGGCAAATGTCCTGAGATATTAGGACAAAATTATTTCCTAAATATATGTAATAGTTAGATAAAACAGTTATTCTGTATATGAAACACCTAAATGTTATAAGAAACAGAATAAGCAATTAAAATGTTATAAGAATAAGCATTTATTTAGGCAAAGAATTGAAGTTCTGTCCTTTGTATTGCCCATGGGTATGTTTTGGCCTGCCAAATCTGACGTTTGTACCAAAAATGTCCCACTTTGGGACTTTTGAAAAGCTGGCAATCATATCAATAGAGCAGCCAGTTCTCTTGTTACAGCTGAGTGAGTAGCTCATATATGAATGGTATGAAATGTGATACTCTGATTCAAGGAGTCCAGGTGGTAGAAGTACCTGTGACAGACTTTGATATTAACAAAACCTTACGCCTTGGAATGACAATATCAGCACTTTCTGCAGATAGAGAGAGATACAACAATCTATTAAATTACATGAAGACTAGACAGATTGAAATAGTTTGGAGTATTGACATTCTAATAAAATGCAATACCGTTAAAAAATAGGACTAACTAGTTATGTGTGATGAGGTTTATAATATGTAATGATCAGGATATGATAACAAACATTTTTTTCAGCTTCTTCATTTAGAGGTCATTTAAGTTGAATAAGATGAAAGAAAAGTTCCACCAAGGACATGCATTGCCTCTCTTCCTCCTCCTGTTTATGATTTTATGTTTGTCTATTTATATAGGCAAACAGTGGCATGTAGAAAAAAAAGCAATATTGCAACAGAAGGTACACTATTAATAGGTAGAATAGGGTGAAGACAGCAATACTGCAAAATGAAAAATAAGTAAGTATGTATGATTTATACAACAAATGTGCACATTTCAATTCTTATGCAGATATCGAAATATACTAGTATATATTGCATTATGAGGTTTGCCTAACCAACCTTGAATTAGTCTAAATCTGAGAAGAAGGTACTCCTTTTCAATGGAAGTCCAGGAAAAAGCTTCAAAAAATAAGAAGAAAGCAACATTAAATAAAACTGATGAATAACAAAATACATTATAATAAGCAAAATTTCACAAGTAGAATTCATTAACATGTGGACCATAAAATGCATTATGAGCAAAATGACATAAAGTATCAAGGCCGGGTACAGTAGAAAGAAAACGATTGGGATGCAACTGTTGTCTAAGACACGAGTCGTATAATGCATTTTGTACTAATTAACAATTTCCACAAAGAAGAAGAAGAAGGTATGATAGCGGTATTGATACCTCACATATGAAAATGGTATAGTGAAGAAAGTAATATGAGAGGCAAAGGTAATATGCTGAGGTTTAGAGGGACCTAGAATGAAGAAGGACACTGATGAGATTTGAAGTAAGATGGAGTCTTTCTGTAAACTCTTTGATTCATAAGAAGGAAAAGGTGGTATCATGGATTCACTTCAGAAGCCTGAAATCCCAAAATCTTCAATTTCAAAAGACTGAGACCAAAATCTTGAAAGTTCAAAAGACTGAAAGCTCAAAATACTGAATCTCATAACATTGAATCTTAGAATACTGAAAACACACAGGATACAAACAGTTACTATATTCCAGCAGAAGTAGATACAGAAACAAATACAAGCCAAACTATATTACTTTTCTCCAAGTATAAGCTGGGGGCAAGCCCTCCTGTACACCCCACACCCCCTGCTACTTAAATATAGCAGCTCCGGCATCGCACTTCACTTCACTAACATGAGTTATGTTGTAGTATAGCAAGTTAGAAGGGAACATGACTAAGGTCACAACAGGCAGTCATGAAACACATAATGGTATGTTTGCCATTTCGTTCTGTGGAGTGCAATCTCGGAGTTGATATATTTAAGTAGCAGGGGGTGTGGGGGTGCAGGGGGGGCTGTTTCCCCTGCTTATACTCGGTGAAGTGGTAAATGGTTTATCTTTTATTTGTTTCTGTATGTGGTTGTGCTGGAATATAGTAAGTGTTGGTATCCTATGTGTTTTCAGTATTCTGAGATTCAGTATTTTTGAGCTTTCAATCTTTTGAACTTTCAAGATTTTGGTCTCATTCTTTTGAAATTCGAGATTTGGGGCTTTCAGGCTTCTGAAGTGAATTTGGTATTATATATTTGCAGTTTGATTAGACAGTATAGTGAAAAGGAAAACAAATTGAAAAAGTAGTAGTTCAGTGAGGTATATCAAATATTTGCATCCATTTGGGAAGTACATGATTTTCTCATTTTGGTTTGAACATTTTGAAATTAGGTTCAATTTTGATACTATTTGATGGGGTATTGCAGACTTTTACAAAATCAGTGGAAAACAGGCAATCACCATAAAGGTTGTCTGAGTTTTGTGTTGTTAGTAGGACTCATTTTTCCAGATTTTTACAGTGACCTGGATGGAGTATATAGATATATAGGGCTTCAGATCACAGTTGTCTAGATGGAGTATATCTTTGCATTAAGTTTTTAAGATGAGCATTTATCAGTCTTGTGGGGGTACTATGAACTCTTTTTAGTGGGCCTATAATTAGTGTGTATTTAAGCTCTAGCTGTTTGATTTATTAAGTGTGGTACAGTGGTGGATTCCAGTTTGGAGACTGATTACAAATATGGCAGTTTTGTTATAGGTTTGTTGCAGCTTTTCTTAATTGGGTTAGATGTGCATTTGTTAGTATGGAGGAAACAAGTAGAAGGGATGTAGCAATCATATTCTTAATACTATTCACATTTACAGAAAGCACTCTAAAATTTTAATTTTCCCTTTTCCTTAGATTTGTGGTTTCATAAGTTTATAGCTAATTACTGGGCTAGCTTTCCTAATAGGCCATGCTAAGCCTTGGCATTTTCCCTCCCGGCGGTGAGAATCCAACACTGCACCTCCATTTCCTTTATTTTGTCTTTTGTACTTAGCTCTTTACATTTTCTTTTTCTGTATTTTACCATTTTACCAATAGAATTCTATTTCCCCCCTTTTCTGTTTTCCAGTTTGTCTTCTTCATCTCTTATTTCAAAGCCTTCTTCTATGACCTCATTATTTTTTCTCATCTACTTTTTATTTAATTTCTACAACTTCTAAATGTCTTCTCTTTGTTTGTTTTCATCTTTCTTTTCCTTATTCACATTTTCATTTTTGCAATCCATCCATATATGTCCAATGTTGTTACATTTATAACATTCCAATTCACATTTTGTTTGCAATCATATCCCATTTCTACACAAATATAAACTTTTCTTTTATCACAGTTACTCATCAAATGGCCTTCTTTTCCACAAAAAAATGTTTTGGGTTGTCCCCAGTATTTTACAACCCCCTATTCCCCTCCACATTTATCATGCTTGGTATATGTATAATTTTTTTCTCCTTATGTTTTTAACACACTATTACAATCCCATCCAACAGTCTGTAAACCCTTTTTATCATGAAGTTTTGCAATGTTCAGTACTACTTTAAATAAAGATTTCAAATGTCCTTTCAAAGTTTCTCTTTCCACTGCTATTTGAAATTGTACATTTATTTTCTTTTTTTTGTTTTGTTTCCATGTTAAATGCTTTTATCACAAAAGATTCCATGGGTTGCTATCTTTCTTTATTTCATATTCTCCAAGAAAAGTTTCCATTGAAAAAATGGTTTCAAGTATAATGTCAGAAAATGCCTCTTTGTTAATAAGAATAAATGGTCTTACCTCATGTTTTTTTCACCCAAAGAAGCTATTGAATTGTCCCACGCTTCATACCTGCCCATTTTTTTAACTTATTTATTTTGAATCCTTACTATGTACTTCTGTTTTTTACATTTTTTTGTGTTCTTTTCTGCTAGTCCCCTTTTGTCTTCTTTTACTTTTACTGCATATGTTTTCTTTTCCATCCCCCCACTATTCTTCAGGTTTGTCTCTGTGTCCTCTTTTTATATTTTCTTCATGATCCCCCCAAGGAAGCATCTCCTTAATTTTCTGGCACACTCTGCATCATCATTTTTTTAATTAATCATCCTGCAACCCTTCCAGCTTGAGGGCTGTAATTATACAGCCATCATTTGCCGACTTATCTCCACCAAACAGATTTCTTTGAAATATCTGTTCAGAATCCTGCACACATTCTCCGGTCTCACTATTTGCTTTCTCCTCCATTTCTCTCACCTCTCCATTATCTCCTCTCTCCATCTATCTCCCTTGTTTCTCTGGGCTGCCTCTACATCTGGAATGGAAACAGGAAGTGCTCCTGCAAAATGAGTCCCACCAAAAATGAGTCACAACAACGATGAGCAGGGAAGTTCCTGATACCACTTCTGGCCTCCAATGAAAAGAGGCTATTAGCCTAGTGGAACTAGCCTGGTCAAAAACATAAATAAGTAAATGAAATAAAAGTTGTGGGTCAATTAGTCAGTTATCTAAAGAAGAGAAATTAGTCTGTGTTTGTTTTGTTTGCTGGATTTAAGTGAATGCAGAACAAATAAAAGTGTAATCATCAGTGTACTGGATAACTTCACTATCTAATGTAGATTTGTATGAAAATGTTAGAAGTGGGCACAAAATAAATCCTTATAGTATACCAACTGTTATAGGTAGAAAGGAAGAATATGTGTTATGCCAGCAGACACTTTCTGCAGAGGCAGTGAGATTGCTATTAAATAATTCAAGTACAGAGTCATGCCTGACAAGTTTAGTTAGTTCACTTAGGAGAGGATGAGATACACTTTAAAAACAAAGAAAAAAGAATATAGATGAAATTAATTATCACTGACTCTTTTTTTTGGTTTATTGTATTAATAAGTAATATTAGTGTTCTTTCAGTGCTGTGTCCAAATCTGAAACCATGTTGAGTTGGAAACAGTAGGTTTTTGTTTGCTATCTGGTTTAATATTTGTTTACGCATGCATTTTTCATGGACATTTGAGAGAGGAGGTAGGATAGTGATTGGTCTATAGTTGGTGAAGTCAAGAAAGGTAGCTTCTTTACTTAAAGCAATTATGTAGGACTGTTTCTACTGAGCAGTCACACAATTTCATTGGCAGACCACTTAATAAGTATGAAAAGTGGGTATGCTATTGAGATGGCTGCTATTTATAGCTACTTACAGGGTAGATTAGCTTGAGTCAGTATATTTGTTTTACATTTTCTGATAAGGTTTAATGGCATTTATTGGTATGACATCATGGTAGAAAGATCCATCATAGTTATATTTTGTGTTCAGCTGAGTTGTTCAGTTAGAACAGTGTTTATTTTTTGTTGTGGAAGCAGTGTTATGTTAAGTATGGGTACAAGACGTGGGCAATGTTATAACTGGATTAATCCAAGAGTGGGGTGGATTGGGAATTTCTCCCTGATTTAAGTAGACCTAGCCACTGTAATTATATTTGTTGTTTAGCTGGGTTGATGAGTTAGGACAGTGTTTAGTTTTTGCTATTGTGGAAGCAGGGTTAGTAAGGTATGAGTAAAAGGCATAGGTAATATTATCACTGGATTCACACAAGAGTGGGGTGGATTAGGTTGAGAAAGAAAAGAACCATTTTAGTTATAGTTATAGTTAGTGTTTGACTTGGATGTTGAGCTAAGAAATTGAATAACTTTTGCATTTGAAGAAGGAGTTCAATTAAAGTGCAAGTTCAGGGCATGGGTAATGTAATTTGATTCACCCAATGGTGGGTTGAGCTAGAGGTTTCTGCCTGGTTTTAATAGGTTGTTAACTGTAGACCAAAATGGTCTGGGATTTCTTTGTGGTTGATTTGCAAGTTTTAAGGTAACTTTTTATCAGATCATATTTTTCTTTTTACTTGATTTCATAGTTGTCTGTATTTTATAATCTCTGTGTATTCTTATTTTATGTCATGTTTTGCTTGCTTTTATTACATAATATGTTGGTTTATTTGGTGCTATATGTCATCTGGGGGCCAGTATATACTTAAATTTTGTCATAGAGGCACTAAGTAGTTATGTATACTAAGAGAGATGTTATTAAAATAGCTAATAGCTTTATAAAGCTGTACAAATTAGGAACTAATAGCAGTTCCTAAGGATTTCATTAAAGACATGCTCATTAGAGTATTTTAGGTTACAAATCCAGATGCACATTGTTGTCTTTGGTGTTGTGTTTCTGTTTAGGATGGCATACACTGTATGGTGGTTACTCACTATCTCGGGAAGTGTACCTGTTTGAGTTACTTAGTCATGTTTAGAGGTTAACATGTAATCAAATGTAACTAAAAAACTATATACCAAGACCCTGGAAGAAAACACAATGAAGCTTATGGACAGGACAACTTAGTCAAGCCTTGTAGTCAAATGTGCTTTCCTTTACAGTAACTGTGTCTACCTTGTTAGGAGTGGTAATAAAGCTGTGTTAATCCATGTAGGTTGGAAGTTAAGATTTGGTGACTTGTTTTGTGTAGTTAAATTGGGAGAGTCTATGTTAAAATAACATAGCAAGATAATATCCTTGTTTGCTACTGAAGTTATCCAGGAAAGGATATCTTCTAGAGAGTCTGAATTTGTTTTTAGTGAATTATAGGGAATACAGATAGTTGCTATTTGTAGAGATAAGTGATAACTAGTTTTAGCATTATTACAAAAATTTCTGTTTCATTAAAATTGAGAAAAGCAATGTTGTTCTGAGTTGGGCTTTGGTAGTTTGGAAGACTTTTGCTAAACCTCCTGTTCTTTGGGTTAGCCTCATTTCAAATTGGGTTTTAGCCTGGCAATAGTTTGTTCCTATTTTATCTTTAGCTTTAGCCTAGTTTCACTTATGGCTAAATTGTGTGGTGATAATAGTCTCTCCAATAGTGTATGTCAACAATCTTCTTCTACTTCTTGTATTTCAATGGCACATTTTTAAGTCTGTGAGTTAACAGCCATGGGCTCCTTTTGTTGTTGTTCTTAATGTTGTTTTTACATATTGCATCCTGGATTGGATTCTATGTCACCAGAATTAAAGAGGCTTAGGAAGGACATGTAATAGCATTTATTTTGAGAGTATAGAAGGTTCAGAATAAAATGGATGCATGTTTTAGAGTTAGATTGGTAAGTTAGTAGATATTTTGTGATTAAGCATTCACAAGCTGAATAAATGAGGATATATGATGGTTTTGGTGAGTTTAATGTGTTGCGATGTTTTGGTTTGATGTGTGGGAAGTTGTATTGAAGCAATTGGTTGACAATAGTTTGTTATGGTAGTTGTGTAAGTAAGAAATATCATGAGAGTAATTTGAAGTAGTCAGTATCTATACATTCGGATGGGGTAGAGTTTATTATGTTTAATCAGAGATAGAAACTTATATACATTTACAGAATGGATTTGTATATTCATATACATCTTTATTTAAAAAATGTTTGATTGAATGGTTTATCTATTTGCATGTACTTCATGTGTGATATTCTCTAGACCTGTCAGTTGTTACTTAACCTACTCTATGTACAGATATTCTCTGTTGATTTTCTTATTATGTTTCATGGTGCTTTTAATTTTTTACTCTTATTTTTATTTTTGATTTGATTTTTTTTATTGTAAAAATATGTAATATTTCTGGAGCTTTTCTCCTCGGGTCTCCACTGAAAATGGGCCCCTGGCATAGTTGGACTAACCCGGTTAACACATGTCAAATAATAAATAATAATAAAAGTGTTACAATATTTTAAAACTCATCCCAGACATTAGTAACCACTTGGCTGCATATTGAGCATTTACCACAAGGATGGGTACCCTTTCTAAGAAAGACATAACCACCTGTGTTAACATTAGGCATAACAAGTTTACTATGTACTATTAAATTGGCTATACTGCAGCCTTTGTTAAAAGAGATATAGGGCCCATAGCTAATTATTCTAACTAGTTCCTTATTTTTTTTTAACAACATAGACCAATAGTGCCTTAAAATTTTAACTATTTGTCCACAAAGAACATTAAAAACTGACACAAAATAAATCTCTTTAATATTATTACATTGTTCCTACCATAGGACATTAGAGGTGTATTTTGACTGAAAAATGGAAATTAATTTCTGTCATAATAATCTACTTTACTAATTTGTCAAGGAGAAACAACTTCAACACAATTACTATATATTTTTTTAACTTTTTGAAGGGCTTCCATAGGAATATTTATATTATATCCTCTATCTATAAACATATTCAATATATGTTGAACTTCTACTTCAAAATCTATATCCAAACTATATAATTTACTTAATTGTAAACATTCCCCATTTGGCAAACAATAAGATGGGGGGATGACAACTATTGCCATGTAAAAACATATTTTCTCTTCCCATTTTTCTATGAACTGAAGTAACAGTTCTCCCATCAACTGACCCTATTAAATTAAGTTCTAAAAAAATAACCAGATATCCAACCTGTGGGCCATCAAATCTTAAATTGAATGTATTATTTTGTAGGGAACATACAAAATCATGGACCTCCTCAAGGCCTCCTTTAAAAACAAAAATTAAATCATCTATGTAATGAAAATATTTTACTACATACATCTTAAAAAAACTTTTATTATATAGAATTTCCACTTCAAACACAGCCATAAATAAATTTACATACACAGGGGCTGCTGTTTTTTTTCAGTTGGCTCTGTGATTTAATACTGTACTGTACTGTGCATGGGGATTTGTTTAGTACTGCAGTCTAAAAGTGTAACTAAAGTAATACTGCACTGTGTGTGGGGGCAGATATATAGACTTGCAAAGTTACTCACACATGCACACTCACACGTGCGTGCACACACACACACACATACACACACACACACACACACACACACACACACACACACACACACACACACATAAACACATACATACTCTCATAAAGACACACAGCCACATACATGGATGCAGTTGGGTATACATGCATGTAGTGACATTTCGCAGTGCACTCACGCTCTCCCTATCTATACCAGGTATATATCACTTCAGACAGTGGGCAGCAAACAAGTGCAGACACATATAAACATACTTTCACAATATGCACTGCAGCATGTACAATATTATTAAACACACACACACACATGCAAGCAAGCACAACGTCACTACAGTGGACTGTGTACCTGGATTAGCAGTCTGAGCAGGATGAGAATTTGTTCACTTTCTTCCTTTAGAATGCATAAGTGCACTCAGCTAAATTCTGCATACACTTGTATTTTGTGAGTTGTTCTGCATGTGTCTTACATAGACATTTATGAATGCCATACTATGGAGCAATCCTTACAGAGCAGCGCACTGGGATGCCCATGGGCCTATTTAACAGACATAATGCCCAGTGACTATCACATTTACAGCTTTAAAAACTATCACGGCTCATCCACTTTACTATGAAGTGAAGTGTTTATGAACTGGGACTCCCTTGCATAATGCACAAAGCCACTTGTGAGGCTTTGGGTACCACACAGGCTGCCTATTAATTTCAGACCATATGTCACATGTGTTTGTTGCAATCTGCATGGCACAAATATGACTAGCAAGAGGTGACATGGGCCTACTGGTGGTCCTATCAGTGAAAGACTAAGTCTGGAAATTAAAAATCTGTCATGGCAAACAGCTCAAATTGTAACAGGTTGATGATTTTAGGTATAAAGAAAATGGCAACCATCTTCGTGTATTATGTGTGATTTCACATCTATATAGTGACGCGGGTGGTTTCAAATTAATGATAACAGAGGTCAATTTCTGTTGAAAAACTAGATGATTTTGATGTCTGATTTATGGCCAGCCCAATAAAAATATATTTGTTTATTTTTGTTAAGCAGATAGATGAATTGGACCACTGGGTCCTCTTTTTAGGCACAGCTTCATTACAGGAAAATAAAAATGAAAACTAAACAATAGAACAAAAGACAATAAACCACAACATTTGTAGACAAATTATGCAGCCATGTGCAAAGAACATAATAAGATGGAAAGTTGATGCAACTTTATGTAAGATAAAGTTTAATAGTGTCCATGACAGATACACTCCTAAGAATGTTGTCTTCCAGAGAGAGAGAGAGAGAGAGACAATTTAGTTAAGTTACAAAATTAGTAAAATATGGCTCTAGGTGATTTTGTCATTTTGACTAATGTCGCTAAAAATAGGCATGGGTAGTAACCGTCGATAAGTGGGTGGAGGACCCGGCCTACTCTGACCCACGCCAGGGACCCATGCTAATGGTGGGAGGGGTATATGTGCCCCTATTGGCCAGTGTTTGTCAGCCATAAAGCCCAGCAGCCCTGGGTCAATAAGCTACTGGCCATCTGGTGTCTAGATGCCCAGCCTGGGTTACCTGGGATAGCTCTGTTGACTGAAAAGCTGGACGTAAAACCAACCAACCTACCAAACATGAACTGAGAATTGCTGCACTTAATGTAGGTTCACTGACAGGACATAGATTGGAAGTGGATGACATGATGATACAGAGGAGGCTGGACATCCTATGTATCCAGGAGATGAGATGGAAGGGCAGTGCAGCAAAGCCACTTGGCTTGGGATCCAGAGTCTACTGCTCAGGTGGACGGCAGGCTAGAAATGGTGTAGGAATTGTGGTGTGAGAGAGGCTTCAGAAGGCAGTAAGGGATATCATCAGAATTAATGACAGACTCATGGCAGTCAGACTCCAGTGTAATGATAGGGCAGTATTCATAATCTCAGCATATGCCCCAAAGCAGGGTTGTGATAGTGAGGAAAAGAGTGCATTCAGACAGCAGTTACAGGACCTACTAGCTAAAGCAGGACAACATGAATTGGTGTTGATAATGGGTGACTTGAATGCACATATAGGGACAGATAGGACAGGATATGAGGACTGCCTTCGGAAAGAGAGACAGTCACAAGATCACATACAAGAGTAGTCAACATGCAGCTCAGCTAGACTTCCTCCTAGTAAGGAAAAGGCACTGGGACAGAATTCATGATTGCAAAGTCATCCCCAGTGAAACAGTCGGGCCACAGCATAAACCACTAGTTGCCACAATCAGCTGCAAGCAGTGGTCAGAGAAGTCTCTAAGGTCAACAGAGACCAGGCGGAAGACCTGGAAGTTGACTGGAGAGAAAGTACAACAGTTCAAGGAATTACTCAGGGCTCTAGCACCCCAAGAAGTGGAGGAAACAGGTGGAGTTGAAGAATAATGGCAGTGCCTAAAAACCGCATGTGTTAGGACTACAGAAAAGATCTGTGGCCGAGCCAGGTATGGAAATAAGGTACATAAGGAAAGCTGGTGGTGGAATGCAGAAGTCCAGGAATTCATGAAA
The DNA here is from genome assembly GCF_019279795.1 of Protopterus annectens. Taxonomy (NCBI): domain Eukaryota; kingdom Metazoa; phylum Chordata; order Ceratodontiformes; family Protopteridae; genus Protopterus; species Protopterus annectens. The sequence continues at coordinate 1,132,001,140 of NC_056745.1, forward strand.
AGAAAAAAGTAGTGCAGGAAGAAGTGGGAGACAGAAAAGACTGACCAGGCTAGGAAGGACTACTGATTGGCTAACAAAGTAGCTAAGAAAGAAGTTGCAATGCAAAGAATAGGGCATAGGAGGCACTGTACCAACTTCTGGAAAATGACTCAGTAAGGAGCACAAAGAAACTATATCAGGTTGCAAGACAAAGACAGAAAGATAAAGAAGGTAGTCAGACACCCTTCATAAGGGATGCCAGCAACAACCTGGTCACTAGCCCAGAGGACATCAAAGGCAGATGAAAGGAGTATTTCCAGCAGCTTCTGAATGAAGAAAACCCCACAGAAGCTGTACTGCCCCAAAAACAGCCTACAATGAGAGAAGAAGAGGAGCCCACCCTAGAAGAAGTAAGAACAGCACTAAGGAAGATGAAGTCAGGGAAAGCAGCAGGCTCAGATGAGGTCACAGCAGATATGATAAAGATGCTGGGTGAGATAGGGGAGAAATGGCTCCTGAGGGTACTAATAACAGTGTGGAGAGATAGGCCTATTCCAGATAACTGTAGAATAAGCATACTCATGCCAGTGTACAAGAACAAAGGGGACATCCACAACTGTGGGCAGTACAGAGGCATCAGACTCCTATCACATTGCATGAAAGTTCTGGAGAGGGTGATTGATAAATGAATACACAGAGTAGTAGAATGTAAGATGGGAGATGAGCAGTTTGGATTCACATCAGGATGCAGCACAACTGACCCGATGTTTGCATTGAGACAGATACTTGAGAAGAAGCTAGAAATGAGGAGGGAGTCCCACTGGGCATTCCTAGACTTGGAGAAGGCATATGACAAGGTCCCAGGAAAGCTGATCTGGGCAGTACTGTGGTGGTTTGAAGTCCCAGAAACATTGGTAGAATTAGTGCAGGCTATGTACAAGGACCCAATGTCTCAAGTATGGACAGTAATTGGCCTCATAGAGGGGTTCCCAGTGGGTGTGGGTGTACATCAGCTTTCAGCTCTGAGCCCACTGCTGTTCATACTGGTGATGAACTACATTAGCAAATAGGTTGGAGAGGACGGATCAACAAAGCTGATGTATGCAGACGATGTGGCAGTACAGGCAGACTTTGAGCTAGAACTTCAGCAAAGAATAGGAGAATGGAATGCAAATCTGAAGGCACATGGGATGAAACTAAGCACAGATAAGATGGTGGTAATGGCATCAAATTGGGGAAATCAGAAGAAGTTGAGAATAGAGATAGAAGGGAAGATAGTGGAACAGCTTTATAGCTTCAAGTATCTGGGAGAAGTAGTTGAGGAGAGGGGTAGTCTGAATGAAGAAGTCAAAGCTAGAATCAGAGGGGTTGCAGCCAACTGGCATAGAGTTTCAGGTGTAGTCTATGACAGACAAATGTGAAAGAAGCTGAATAGTAAGGTTGTACAAGACAGTGGTGCGACCAGTACTACTGTATGGTACAGAAACCTGGGCAGTAAAGACAGAACAGCTGAAGAAGCTAGAGGTGATGGAAATGAAGTGCCTGAGAAAGGTGGTACGATGCACATTGTGGGACAGACGAAGAAATGCGGACAAAAGAGCAGATGCCAAAGTTGCTCCAATTGCATAAAAAAATAAAATAGAACAGATTACGGTAGTTTGGGCACATGTGTAGAAAAGCAAAAGGCAATCTGGTGAGGAAGATTTGGGACAGACAGAAATTAGGTAAGAGGAAGTGAGGACATCCAGCAAAGAGGTGGATGGATTGTGTGGAAGATCTACGACAGTCAGGCATGAATGTTGAAGAAGGCAGGAGTGTGGCACTGAATCGAGAGAGTTGGCGACAGTTAACATGATACCCCGACCCCATGTAGAAAAATAGGAAAAAGGGGGCTGATGATGATGATGATGATGGTGATGAAGGGACTGCTCAAAGATAAGTAGAAGTACTTCTTTACAAATGGTAAGTCTGGCCTAGTCTGTTTAGTTAGCAGATTGCTAATATCATTACCTTTGTTCACCAATTAAATAATTTTATTTTTCATGTTAAAGATGTAAGTAAATTAATTAACTAAGGAGCCAAATTAATTAACTAAGGACCACCAAAAGAGCGCATAGGTTTCCAGATGTTGAAGCATGAGATGAGGTGTTTATAGGCACCAAACAGCATTTATATATTTTTTAGAGACTGACTTTCAGAGTCAAGTTTTTAGAGGCCTGACATGGCTGAGCCAAAGTAGTGCTGAGAGTTGCAGATTGTCTCAGATGAATTTCCAGATTGCCGGATGACAGTGCTATCTTCAGATAGTAAGACATTGTGTGTCTTTTGGGAAATGATGCAGACATTAATGTAAATGGCAACTGGTAATGATCGAAGGATAAATTCCTAAGGACCATCTGAAAATGCTGGGTAGAAGAAGGACGGGAGTATGAAAGAATGGTCCTGAAGAACCTGCTCTGCAGACAATCAAGGAACCAGTTTAATGAGACAAAATTGCAGTCGTAATGGAGAGCTCTTTGATAAGTAGGGAATTATCACATGGTCAAATGCCTTAGATAAATCGATAAATGAAAGGGTCAATGAATGCAAGGTTCCCAGAATTCATTTCATAGTAGATTACATAATCAAAGAAAGAAATGTATTAGTGTCAGGGGTGTACCTAGAAATTTATATTTTGTACTCAAACCTAATGATGATACTCTCACCACCCTTTTATCACTTTAAAAGTTTACACAACTCAAAATGTTGCCCCTATGTACTTAAGAAAATGATAAGCATAAAACGGCTAGTATTAGAAGCACATAAACAATCTGTGCTGTTTGAGCCACAAAGTTTCTAAGATATGTTCAGAAAAAAATGTACTGAGTTGAGTACACTGAGTGTGCCTAGCTCACCCTTGATTAGTGCCATGCCTGTTTCTAAGTCCATGCTAGGAGGCTAGTACAAAGACCAGAGGTTTCAATGTGTTCTTGCAGTTATAAGGCTGTAATCTTGCTAAGATTTTGCTAAGGGGAGACAGCAGGGAAGTACACAGAAAGCCATGAAAACTTGAGCAATTGACATGTTTTGGGGTGAGTTGACACTAAATATTTCCAGATATCCTGAAAATCATCACATATTAGGGATATGTTAATGATGAGATTTACAGGTAGTGCCGGATTCAGCACTAGGTGACCTAGGCAATTGCTTAGGACCTGGTGGCTGGGGAGGGGGGGTCACTGGCCAGGGGGCTTCCACATTAACTTTTTAATTAATTAAAAAATAAATAAATACATTTTCTTTAATGCCACAACAGACATGCACACAAATACTGATGTAATATAAACACATAATACGCATGCTGCTATGTGAGAGAGACATACACAGAATTTAAACTAGCCATTTTGTTCATTCCTTGCCTTAACGTGTGTGTGTGTGTGTGTGTGTGTGTGTGTGTGTGTGTGTGTGTGTGTGTGTGTGTGTGTGTGTGTGTGTGTGTATGTGTGTGTGTGTGTGTGTGAAAAATGTCCTTATTTAAAGGGGAAGGCTAATCAATTAACTTACTTAGGCTCAACCCTGTTCCTTGGTTATCGGAGACAAGAGCCTGAATCCTCTGCACCAACCACCAGACTGTTTAAGGAATTATGAGTTTCACCAGCTACCAGACTGTTTAAGGAATTATGAGTTTCACCAGCTACCAGACTGTTTAAGGAATTGTGAGTTTCAGCAGAGACAAGAGCCTGAATTCTCTACACCAACTTCCAGACTGCTAAAGGAATTATGAGTTTCAGTACATATTCAATGAATTGTGAGTTTCAGTGCATTTTCAAGGAATTGTGAGTTTCAAGGGAAGAGAAGCTTACTACTGTTCATGCTAAGTCTGTTTTCAATGTGCAACTGTTTTGTTTAACATATAGCAGTCAGTATTTCTGCTATAGAATTTGAAGTCAGTATTAGTAGGGCAGATGCCTGTGGGTCCTACTCCCACACTTGTAGATAGAGTGCTTGTAGTGCAGTGCACTTTAATGGGGTGTGATGCTGCACTCCTGAGTTTTTCCTCCTTTGGATGAGATGCCTAATAGCTATGAACTTGTTGTCAGTTTGCCAGCCATTACCTATTGCAATATTACTAGGTTACCAATTAGTTTTTTAAATGTAACATAAGCAATTAATTATTCAAGGACAGCAGACACTGAATTTGTAGATGAAACAAAGAAATCTAAAGTTGTTTGCCAGTAGAAACCTCTTCATTAGTTACATATCTATTTAATTTGGAATTATTCAGATGACTTTTACTTCTGCAGAGATTGTGCATATCAACTGATATTGGAGGATTGTAATAGAAGTTTGAGTGGCCTTTTATGGTTGAAATGTTCTGAAATGGCTAATTTTTTGTCATTATTGGATCATGTATTTTGTTTCATTGCTTACTGGACGTGTTCAAAACTACAAATTTAAACACATTCTAATAAGTAGAACTGCATTATACAAACCAGGCATATAATTTAATACAATCAGAAAGGTGTATCAAAGAACACATGCATGTATGCATGTTCCTAAAAGTTTGTGCAAGGAGCCTATGGTTTGAAAACAGCCCAGAGGTGAGCTTAATCCACCACTGGCCAAATGCATTTTCTTTGAATGTAAATTTCAAACACATTGAAGTTTACTGTTCATGCTAAGTCTGTTTTCATTGTGAGACTGTATTGTTTGTGCTATAAAATATGAAATAAAAGCTTAAAATTAAATCCAAATATTTCTAATCATCGTAGAAGTAAAGAAGAAAATAGTGTGTATACTGACAGGTTTGAACAGTATTTATGGTAACTGGGGAGAAATAGCAAGTAATGGAACACTGGAATGAATGAGGGGGTTCTGTGGGAGGGGCCTTGATCCATTACGCTGCCTAGAGCCCCATCTGGGCATAATCCGGCTCTGGTTACAGGTAGGCTATATAATTATAAATGGTTTCTTGGGTATGTAGCCTAATGGATAAGGCATTTTACTTCAGATTAAAAGATTATAGGTTCAAGTCCCACCATGCTCATTTGAAATCACAATAATTTTGCAGTTAGTGCAAAAGATAATGGCTTTGAGCGGTTAATAAATTATTTCCTGTGGTAAAAGGGGTTTAATTCCTGCAGCCCTTATTTGCCTACTGTGTGACCTTGAGGAAGTCACTTACCCAGAAAGGGCTTTGGTGTAATTGGAAATTTGACCAAGGTTCCTTAACAAACTCCTGAACTACATCTCTAGTTGCTAACTACGATTCTATTAATAAATTTAAGGTAGAGTTTATCAGCTCAAGCCTTTCCATAGGCAAAAGTTTCTTCTGCCAGCTATTAACTTAGCTAAAGTAGCCAGCAAGACAAGTCTTAGGCAGATTATACCTATTTGGCCAAATAGGCCCCCTCTCCCGCAGGGGTCCTTTGCACTGAGCTGTGGTAGGATTATTATGTCTTATGTAATCCACAAGACTTGCATAAGAGTCACTATAGCAAAGTACAAGGCATTTTCAAATGTGTAGTCTTGCTTCTGCAGGAGCTGGGAAGTTCTTCAGAGAAGCAGAGTACCTTTCCTTCAGTCATTGCACTAGTAGGTAGTATAGCATTGTCAATACTGCAGTTTGTGACAGTTGTATGACTCATGGTGTTAGCTACTCATTTTCCCAAAGCAGTTAGTTGCTGAGTACTCCGGGTACTGAGCAGAGTTTTCAGCCCAAAACTGAAGTTGGATTAACCTTCTGGTTTTGTGAACCCCTCCAGTTACTATCACAGAAGACAGTAATACTGTGTGTAATATGAAGACAGACTTGTACTGTGTTCTCTTTTCCTTTTCCTGCTGAAATGGAGTGTCAGCCTCTGGCAGTATGAAAAGTAACATTAGTAATCACAAACAAAATAACAAACAGATACTGTGATGTGAGGTAACTTGTAAGCACCAGATTTACAACAGAATGCAACCAGTGCAACACTATGGCAGAGAAACACTTACTGGGGTCACAAATAACAGCAAAATAATCAAGGAGAAGTGAAATACAAGATGTGTAGTTTGAGTGGAGAGAGGAAGAGGTATATAGAAAAATGCTTCAATTAGTTAAAACAGGAAAGCAGTAACAGAAACTGTTAGACTTATAAAGGTACTGTAAGGATATCATAGTTTCAGTCACATACAAAATGTAGGGGAGGAACTACATCTCTAGTTGCTAACTACAGATACATAAAGGTAGAAAATGCTTGGGCTGGACTGCAGTGGAGTTTTATGGGGAAATGTATTGCAGACAGCTGAACAAATTGTGTGAATGTTGCATGTTCTCAATACATCCATTTAGGTTTCCTTAAAGCATTATGATTTCTGTCCACCTGCCAAAATGTACTGCTTAGTGACCACTGTAAAGTTTCTCTGAATGTAATCTTTACTGTTGCCCTTGTGGCCTGAGCTATGGCTTAAAGTGTTCTGCAACCATTAGTCCACTTACCTGGTTTAACAAAGAAACAAATAAGAATAAACATTTCGAAATACGTGGAGGTGTGTGAGTAATACTGTTTCTAAGGAGAGACCTGAGATGATGGTGATGTTTATTGTTATTATTATTATTATTATTATTAATAACCATTTTAGGAAGTTCAACAATTTTATGACTGAAACACGGTATGAGAATTAATTGGCCAAGTGACTTCAACAGTTCAGAGCATGTGATGGGGGTGCTGTAAACCCATGGAATCAAAGGGGATATTATGGTATAAGAATGTATAACTGACTTTGGAAAATGTCCGTGTTTTTCACCCCCTACTCCACCCAATATACCCACAACTATCAAGTGCATTGAAACTCCCTCAATTGTCTGGAATTCATTGCATCCCAGTGCATTGGGTATGGAGGCAACAGTTGGGAATATGATGATTCAGAACATTTTACCAGGTTTCATCTTTCAGTTTATTTCAGTTTAGTTTATTTTAAAGAAGTATGGTTTGTTTAGTGTTGTGTGTGTATTTTTTAATATAATAAATAATGATATTATTTTGTTTTAATATACACTAATAGCATGCATTCTAGATATCTAATGTGAAATAATCTTACATGCAGGAGATCAGAGGGTGGAAGGAAGTTATGCTGGGGGTGTGGTGTTAGCTGGGAGACCCCCACAAAAATAGTTTAAATTGAGCTCCATAGTTTATAAGGCTGGAAATCATTTCAGAAGCTAACAATGGTCTTGTCAGAGGTATTGGATCTCAAGTGGATAGAAGCAGAGATGGTTGGGCAGAGAAGTTAAAAGAGCCATGCATCAATACTCCTGCCATTAGTTTAGTATCAGGAATTAAGTGGCCCTTCATGCATCAATACTCCTGCCATTAGTTTAGCATCAGGGATTAAATGGCCCTTCATGCATCAATACTCCTGCCATTAGTTTAGCATCAGGGATTAAATGGCCCTTCATGCATCAATATTCCTGCCATTAGTTTGGCATCAGGGATTAAGTGGCCCTTCATGCATCAATACTCCTGCCATTAGTTTAGTATCAGGGATTAAGTGGCCCTTCATGTATCAATACTCCTGCCATTACTTTGGCATCAGGGATTAAGTGGCCCTTCATGCATCAATACTCCTGCCATTAGTTTAGCATCAGGGATTAAGTGTCCCTTCATGCATCAATACTCCTGCCATTAGTTTAGTATCCGGGATTAAGTGGCCCTTCATGCATCAATACTCCTGCGATTAGTTTAGTATCAGGGATTAAGTGGCCCTTCATGCATCAATACTCCTGCCATTAGTTTAGCATCAGGGATTAAATGGCCCATCACCAGCAGTGATCAAGGATGAGATGGTGTGGACCACCAGACAGGCTGTTAATCTCCTTTCAAAAACTTTTTCATTTCTGAAAAGTACTTCCTGATATTCTGCAGGTAAAATACTTTTGCATTATTTTCTGTATGAATACTAGTGTTTGTAATCAGCATGGAGTTAAATGGATTTATATTTGGATCAGGCCACTTTCTTTGATATGGGCATCTCCTTCAACTCTTGAGAGAATTTTTGACCTTTCTGGTTTTGTCAAAGAAATATTTTTCCCACATAGACAGCTGAATATTGAAGAAGAACTATAGAACTGTATTGGAGTCATCTTTCTCCATTACTGGTGATCAAAATGTTGCTTGTTGCTTAGGCTTTAGTACTCAGTAGGTGATGGTTTTAAGGATCTGCTGAAGTGTTTTAGCTGAGAAAGAGGACTATTGAAAGCAGTGATCATTAAAGTATGGGAAATCTAGATAAGGATAGTGAATCAATCACTTTGGAGACTCACTTTATTGGTAGATATAACCAAATTATGGAACTCTATTCCTTTAGTGATTAGAGATGAAACAAACACAAATCTCTTGTCTAAACACATAATCTACCTAATTTAATGCAGATAGTCAGACTAACGGTCTTAGTACCTTTATATTTTTTCCTTGTGGGATAATCAACAGTAACATTTGAAATTAATCTCTGCTATTAACCAGTCCAAATACCTTTCCTTTATAACTACACAATCACTCTCCACTGAGTCTGCTTTTCAAGGCACATATGTCTACCAAACTCAACTAATTATCTTTGTTAACTTAACTGTCATTGATGTGAAGAGTGTTTGTAACTACTCATACTAGGTCTGTCACTATGTACTCTTTACATACTGTTATTGTTAATGTATACCTAAAAGTTCAACTATTGCATAATGTACATGTAAGTGTCATTATATTACAATGTGCACACATTATGATTAGTGCTGTTTAACTTCACTGACTCTATATAGCTCTGCCTCTGTCATTCTATCTGTTACCTCCCCAATAAGTGTCCTGCCCTCAAACACCTAGTACAACATCACTCAGCCAAAAGGCCTCTTAGATCATCAAGCAAACTACTACTAGAAGTCACCAACAGCTGCAATAGCTTTGGAGATGTACTATATAGTAGTTCAGTGGCTAAAAATGGAACTCTGTCCCTACTAGCATTCAAAACACATCATCCAAAGCCTCTTTTAAAGACCTCATCAGGCAACATCTCAAGCAAAGTTGGCAGTGCCATGATTGCTCCCCAGGCTAGTGAAAGCGGATAATGTACACATACCAAATCTAGAGTACTTGATAACAGTTTTCAGTCTTATTCACAAACACTGACTAATCTATAATGTATGTGCTGCACCTGTGTACTATGTATGTATTCTACCTATGTTCCAAATTTCAGCTGTACACCACAAATCTATTAATTACCTTTATTTTTAAAATTAATATTTTTTTGTTTGTTCTCTCCACTGTAACTGTTTATGTGCCGCATACCACTGTAAAAACATGTCTCTTGTAATTTGTGTGTATACTGATCATGTCTAAATAACTAAATGTGTCTGTAATTTTTCTTTGTGGAGCTTTTCTTCCCAGGCCTCTGCTAAAAAAGGGCCTTTTCGGCTCAGTCAGACACCCCCAGTTAACAAATGTAAAATAGATAAACTAAATATGTTATATGCTCGTACATCAACCAGTATGTGTGTTACACTTCGGAGCTTTTCCTTACTGAAAACTGACAATTATGCTTAGTCTGGCAAATCCCAGTGACCAAACTTAAATAAATAAATGAGACACGCAGATTCACAACTGCGAAAGTCATATACATGAATCATAAAGAATGATAACTTTTGACCACCCACAATGTAAACAGTTGAAAGTTCAGCCAGTCAAATTTTCATTAGGCAATAGATTTAATCATGCCTACGTGAATCTGTGCTGGTACTACAAAGGGAACCAGGCAGAATAGATGTTATGTTGCACCAGGTGTGCTTTCTTATGCTATAAGAAAGCAAACAAAGATGGTGTGAGGTTTAAAAAGGCCAGAGTTATGGGGAGTCTTAAAGCAGGAATTAAGTAGGGTTTATTTTTTATACAATCTTTCCTACAAAGGAAGGATATATTCAGTGATACATTAATACCATTCTCTGAAAAAAACACAAGTGTTATAAATTGTGGGCTTAATGAATATGAGCAACCATTGATAATCAATTCAAACTTCACAGAATCTCTCTCATTCCAAAAGCAATTGATATTATAGAACAGAAAAAAAGACTGTGCATTTTGTGTTATTTCATACTTATCTGTATTTCTATGTAAACAGTCTTGCAGACTGCATTTATATTCATGTACTCGTTATGTTACAGTGTTCTAAATTATAAGCAATAGGACAGCAAAGGGCTTCAGCAGTTGATAAAAGTACCACAGCAGCACTTAGTTCTTCAGTTTGGTTCCCAGATGGGATGAATTCTGTTTAGAGTCTATATATCCTACCCTGTTTCTGTGTTGGTTTCTGATTGGTATTTTAGCTTTGTCTCACATCCCAAAGTTGTATGGTAGGTGAATTATTGATCTCCGAATTATCCATATGTGTACAGACTGTGTGTGTGTGTGTGTGTGTGTGTGTGTGTGTGTGTGTGTGTGTGTGTGTGTGTGTGTGTGTGTGTGTGTGCACGCACGCGAGTGTGCATGTGCGTTTGTGTGTGTGTGTGTGTGTGTGTGTGTGTGTGTGTGTCTGTGTGTGTGTGCGTGTGTGTGTGTGTGTGTGCGTGTGTGTGTGTGCGTGTGTGTGTGTGTGTGTGTGTGTATGTGTGTGTGTGTGTGTGTGTGTGTGTGTGTGTGTGTGTGTGTGTATGTGTGTGTTATCTGGATCTGCACAAAAGCCAGAATGCACCTTTGGTAGAAAGTTTTTTGTGGATACAAAAAGAAGAATGCACAAATGAGCAAATGCACATTTGACTGACTCACATATGGTTGTATTTAGTTTTATATAGTACAGGCAAACAGGAGTGTGCAGGAAAATTAATGTTAATAGGATAAAGTGGTGGTTGTGAAGATGTGCAAGACTGTTATAGCAGTTGTAGGTATGCTGTCCGCAGGTTAAAGTCAGAGTAAAAGAGTTTGGTAAGAGGATTGATTCAGTATTGTAAATATTTTGTGTTATCTGTGTTCTGTGTCCTTTTATCTTGTACAGTGGTACTGTAAAGGAAAGGGTTTTTAGTAATGTATGTAGAGTAGGGGGTTAGGGGTACAATTAGGGTTAGTACACTTAAGTAAGATGGCACAGGGAGGTGATATGTGTGTGTGGAGTTTGTCTTTGTGTAAGTGTGTGTATGAGTGTGTGTGGATGTGCATCTGCTCTCACTGCTCTTGTGGAGGTGCTTTTCTGATATTTATTTACTTATTTCCTCACAGAAATGTGGCATTTCGTTGCTATAAGACATTAAATAAATGTATGGCATACAGTGCCTGTTTTCGAGAATACTGCCACTCACCTTGTGTATATTCAATAAAAGATGAGGCTGCATGTTCATTTAAGTAGTTTATTACACACAAACACATCAGGATGGAGAACGGTAACATTAAACTTGAACTAACTAACTGACTACTGTACCCATATGCATGCTTACACCTCGGCTGCTCACTACAAAATAGCACTCTTACTTGCACATGCTCAGTACTTATATGCAGATTCCCATGGACTGGAATAGCTCTTAAAGGAACATACACACTCTGATCTGCATCCTCTTTGACTAGTTGGCTATGCAAATGTACAATGACAATCATTTGAGCATGCAAATTATACAAATATATACAAATAACAATCATGTCCAGGTTGCTGTGTGTTTAGGATTAGGTCTTGAGATACGACCTGACCACATAATGCAATAACTAGAACTGGGTTTAGCAACAGGGACAGTCACTGGGGAATGTTTTTCTTGAGGACATTCAGGGATAGTTTCAGGAACAGGAACAAATGATGAAATGCTCTCTGAAACAGGAACATTGGACAAATTACTCTGAGAATTAGAGTCTTTGTAACAAGCAAAATGTTGCAATGCTGGCTTGAATACCTGTAGTAAATGTTTCCAGTTCCGCCTGAATGCCATGCCTTGCAACTCGATGTATGATCTCGGTTCTTCACACAAATGTTTCAGTCCCATTTCATTAAATCCTTATGTTGTCTGCATGCTCAATATCTCTCCTTCTTTTAACTGATTCAGAGGTTTGCTGGTTTTATCTTAGCAAGACTTTTGGGACAAATGCTTCTTTAGGAGTTAAGCTTTTACTGCTTTGTTGTTTTTACACTTGGAGTCAACAAATTCTTACTGATTGGCAATGTGGTTCTGGTTTGTCTTGACATTAACCTCTGAGCAGGTGAACCAAGAAGATTGTCATGAGGTGTGTTTCTGAGATTTAGGAGATTTAGAAAAATATCAGTGTTGCCACGTTTAGACATTTCCACCAGCTATTTTGTACTTTGAACTGCACATTATGCCAAGCCATTTGACTGTGGGCATTCAGGACTACTTGTAACATGAAGAAAGTCCCACATTTCAGCAAATCTCTTGAACTGCTCACTTGTAAACTGTGCACCATTGTCATAAATGACTTTGTGCGGACTACTATGGACAGAAAAATGTCTCTTCAATTTAGTAATGACAGTATTGGACATCAGATTAGAAAGTAGGTCAGTCTTGAACCAATTCGAATAAGAGTTTACTAATACCAAATAATGCTGACCATTCATAGGTTCATAGGTAGGTACTAGGCTATCGGCCCTGGGGCCAATACAAGCTCATCCAAAAAGGTACCCTAGCTTTTCCACCCAAGAAAATTATTTTCCTGTGCCACTGTCGAGCAGAGCCACAGAGGTGATCCCGGGGTGAATGTCCTATTTCCCATCCAATCATCAAGATTTTTCTTGAAGAGTGCTAATGAGGAGCTTTGTTTGATATAGATAGGTAGTTTATTTCAGAGTATGGGAAGTCTCTGGGACAGGAATATATCCCCCCGGCATCAAATTTAATTTGAAAATGTCTGTAGCTACTGTCGACCAAGATAGTTCAGGAATCCGACTTAGCTGAAGTGGTTATTTTTGTTGATGTGGTTTAGTACTATTATAAACAGAACAAGCTGAAAGTTCTTTTCAATATCTTTTGACATAGAAGGCCAAAATACTAGACCTCTCACCCTTCTTTTGGTAGAATCAGTTCCTGGGTGGCCACAATACAAGATTTTAATATACTCTTGTTGCAGGTATTTTGGAACAATCACTTTTGGACCTTTCATGATGATACCATCTTCCATCAAAATCTCATCTCTGTAAGGAAAATACTGCTGCACATCTGGTGGCAAATGAGATTGCTTTAACGGCCATCCTCAATTGATAAAGTAGTTGAGCTTATGCAGAACTGGATCTGAAGCTGTCACTTTCAACATCATGCATTGCAATCTTGAAGGAGCTGTGTGCATTGGCTTTTTCAAAATAGTGACCAAAGCTTGGTAATCAGTCTCAATTTGAATAGGTCTACCATAAATATAATCATGAAACTTCAAACATGCAAACATAATTGCCAAAAGCTCTTTCTCTATCTGGCCATACCGCATTTCAGTTTGGGTTAGGGTTCTGGATGCATAGGCTACTGGTCTGCCCTCTTGAAGAATGAATGCACCAAGACCAACCTTTGAAACATCACAAGAAAGAGTTACAGGTTTGTGGGTAGACTGGCAATTCTCTGTTTCAGGACATCAAATGCTCTTTGGTGTTGCTCTGACCAGGACCAAGTTACATCTTTATGTGTCAGTTCTCTTAGTGGTGCTGAAAGCTCACTGAAATCTGGGATGAACTTGCCAAACAGTTGCCCATGTCAAGAAAACATTGTAAAGAAGTGACATTGTCTGGAACTGGCATCTCAAGAATTGCAGATTGCTTGGAAGGATCTGGTCGTAAGCCTACACTGGTAAACAAATGACCTACATAGGTTACTTCTTGAAGCCTGAATTTGCATTTCTAATGATTCACCTTAAGATTCACCTCATTAACACATTCCAGAACTTTCCTGAGGTTCCTATTATGTTTGACTTCACCATTGCCTCCTACAAGAATATCATCTACTATAATAGGACATGGACAGCCAGAAAAAAATTGCTCCATCACACAGTGAAAGACTTCACTGGCAGAATTTATCTCAAATGGCATTGTCAAAAATCTGTACCTTCCAAATGGTGCAGTGAAAATGGTTAGTAATGAAGATTTTTGGTCAAGCAAATTTTGAAAAAATGAACTTTTTGCATCTAAGACGGAAAAAACAATATTATTTTGCATAAGAGGAGCAACTTCTTTGACTGTATGCATTGACTGATGAGGTTGTTTTAGTGCTTTGTTCAAGTTTCTTAGGTCAATACATATTCTGATATCTTCTGAGCTTTTATTATGAGCTACCACCATGAAGGATACTTATTCAGTTGGTTCTTCTACTGGACAAATTACACCCAAATGCACAATTCTGTCTAGCTCAGCTTTGACTCTGCCTTGCAAGGCTACTGGAACTTTTCTTGCTGGTCTGATAACTGGGCTTACTTTGGAGTCTAATTTCATGGAGTACATAACTGGGAGTTTGCCTAACTTGTCTTCAAAAAGATCAGCATAGTCGTAAAAGATAGTTGTTACATGTGCTTATATGGTGGACTTCCAAATTAAATGAAAGCAGTCCCATTTTCAAACTGTCTCTGAGTCCTAACAATGACTGTATGTGCCTTTTGACTACGTAAAATTCAAGCCATAGCTGTTCCCAGCAGAGTAACATGAAAGCACTACTGAGCCTTCACTTTGAATTCCTTCACCACCATAAGCAACAAGCTTCGCACACTTTGCCAGCATTAGCACTGGAAGGCACTGGAAGCATGTATTTCTCATTTGTAAACATATTCATGTGCTTTTCGGTGAGCTCATATATCTGACAAATCTCTATGGTCTTTTTCAAAGTTAAATTACTGTCTCAAAGTGAAGTCTTTTTCATTGCATCATCTTTAATAGCACACACAAGTCTGTCTCTTATCAACTCATCTCTTAAATCACCAAATCTGCAAGTTTTTGCCTTGTTTCTCAAGTCAGTTATATATGCTGCAAAAGTTTCACCAAGCTTTTGATCTCTTGTGTAAAACATATGCCTTTCCATTGTAATATTCATTTGGGGTCTACGCATATCTCTAAATGTATGTTTTAAGCACTCAGGGTCTTCCCGGGTTTCAGCTATATGGTGGTCTTCCCCCTCCCCTGCATGCACAGGTGGGGCATACACAAAAGAACACTCCCTTTCAATTGCTTCTGAACCAGCTAAATTAAGCAGAATAAATTTCTTTGTATGTGTGTCTTTGTCAGAAAAAGCAGCCTGTATGAAAATATTGTACTCTTGCTCAAACACTCTCCAGTTTTCAGCAACATTAGTATCAAAGACTAGTGGAGCAGGTCTATGAAATCCTTCTGCCATGCCAACAAAATGCCCTTGTAATTATGTATAAACACACACCAGGTACTCAAAAAATATTCACCTTTACCATAAACTCTTTGAAATGACCATTTTCTCCAAAATAACTGTACTGTAATACTGCACACACTTGCGAACACTGCACACTTTGGATATCTCGGACAGCTTTAGTTAATACGAAAAAGAAGCACATAGTGAAAAATATGGTCATTTTCTCTTTTGTATACATTTTATGTGATTTGGAAGTTATTTCAAGCATTTTGTAAGCATTTTGAGTATTTTTATCAAAATATCGTAGTTTTGAACATTTTGTTTAATTAGAAAGTCATTTTGAATGGTTTTAATGCTTTATTTTGTATTCATTGAGTAAAAAATCATTTAAGTGCGTTTTAGTGCCTGGTTTTATCTTTGTGACCTATTTGCAAGTCATTTGAGCAAGGATGATCCACTCCTGTAAATTTCTCCAACTGTAACCGGCCTGCCTCATGGTCTTGAAGAAGAAGTTTTACTCTGGATCCCATTCTGACACCATGTTACTCGTCTTGTGTATATATTCAATAAGATGATGAGGCTGGGTGTTCATTTAAGTAGTTTATTATACACAAACACATCAGGATGGAGAATGGTAACATTAAATTTAAACAAATTAACTGACTGACTACTGTATACATACGCATGCTTACACCTCAGCTGCGCACTACAAAATGGAACTCTTTTTTGCACATGCTCAGTACCTATATGCACGTGCCCATAGACTGGAATAGTTCTTAAGGGAACATATAAACTCTGATCTACAGATACAACAGCCAAAGTGCCATTCAGTTTCTTGGCCTTCAGCTCATCTCACCAACGGTCTACCTAGACAATGAATCAGGTAGATCATGAACGGAATGAGCAAGAACTCAACAAATTTAAAACTGAATACTTGTGATGCAAAGAGAAAGCTTGATGATAACATGAGGTTATTATTATTTTTTTAAATATCATTACTAGCAGCTAACCAGGTATTTTTTAGCCATAACTGTTGTGTGGGGTGCAGGAGCTGTATACAGAAATCAATTGGCTTTCTTGCACTTTTTTTCAGTTTAGTCAGTATTTGACTTTGCAAAACTAGTGTGTATTTGCACAATTACTGTGATTTGTGTGAAGAAATTTGGAATACTTTAATGTAAGGCTACTGTTTATGTGTAAGCTCATATAGCTTTAATGCAATACATGGACTTTTTTATCATAAAAGTCTGAACCACACACAGAAATAGCTATAACTGCAGGGTAGGGGGTTGCAGTTGTCTGTTGAAAGTGACTGACCCGGTTGTAGTTGTCTGTTGAAAGTGACCGACCCTCTAGTTGTTTGCTAACTTTAAACAGTTAGTATCTAGCTTTGCATGAGTAGTGTGCATTTGTTAGTATCTAGCTTTGCATGAGTAGTGTGCATTTGTTAGTATCTAGCTTTGCATGAGTAGTGTGCATTTGTTAGTATCTAGCTTTGCATGAGTAGTGTGCATTTGTTAGTATCTAGCTTTGCATGAGTAGTGTGCATTTGTTAGTATCTAGCTTTGCATGAGTAGTGTGCATTTGTTTGAAATAAAATGGACTAATTAAATGGGCCTCTGAAATATGTGCAGATAAACTAGTTATAACTGTTGGGGCTGCCTATGGGGGATAATAACTAGCTACCTGCTATTGTTTGATCATTATTCTGACTTTGCTTGACTAATGTGAAATGTATGAAACAATTTCAAATACCTTAATGTTTGGCAGATGTTTGTGTGGAACAAAGGTAAAATACTAATGTATTTTACCTTTGTTCCACACAAACATCTGTCCATCCTCCTTTTGTCACAGTCACACATGTGAATTGTATGCAGAAGTGTTTATAACTGCTTGCTGGGGGTGCATGTTGTCTGATGAATGTAAATGATCCTCTTTTCATTTGTTCAGTTTAAATAATCTTTTCAATAAATAAGGCATAAATTGTACCAAAGAACATCTAGACCTTCACAGCATCTGCAGGCCTGGTGGCCGTTACACCCCAAGTCTGTATAAGTGGATTTTGACAAAGGCTTAGTTGCCCTGAAAATCACATAGTCTACAACTGATCCTTCTCAGAGGTGTGCACAGAAAGGGTCTATATTGAATTAGCGAATGCTTAGAAAAGTGAACGCTAATTCATCGACCCCTTTTAAGCGAAAGCTTACAATCTCGAACACCCTGAACAGCAATTTTTTTCACAGGGAAAAAAAATCGCTGGGCCGGTTTTGGGAGTTCGCCATTTCCTCCATTGTGGTGCGATCTTGGAGTTGGTATATTTAAGTGAAACCCCCCACATTATATAATGTTTTAATTTTTTTTTTTTTTTTTTTTTTTTTTTTTTTTTTTTTTGTGGACCAGCAATTTTTTTCCCTGTGAAAAAAATCGCTGTTCTGGGTGTTCGAGATTTTAAGCTTTCACTTAAAAGGGGTCAATGAATTAGCGTTCACTTTTCTAAGTGTTCACTAATTTAATATAGACCCCACAGAAAGTCACATTGTAGCTTGTGTGGGAGTTGGGAAACAATGTCCCTATATAAGATCTCAGAGGTATATACACAAATCACCACTATAGTTTGTGCTGGACTTGGGATAGTACTGGTCATTATTTTTGTAATATTTTATATTTTTTCCTCAAAAACTTTGGAGGTGTTAACAGAGGTCATTATAGCTAGTATAGGAGCAATGTACTGTCTTAATTAGCTGGAAACATTACAGGGATCATTACTTTTTCACAGAAACAACTTTAGATAAAAAATAAAAATGTTATTCCATCAATCCAGTCATTATTTGTTTCACTTTCCTCAGAAATATCATCAGATGTGTATACAGGTGGCTATCTTTTGGGGAAGGGGAAGAAGGGATGTTATTTATATATGTCAAACAGTAATAGGTTGAAATATTTTGTGTTGTGTTTGTTTTATTCATTCCTGTCTCAGTCTGACATCACAGAGGTACATAGATGGTGCCTGTCCTTTGTTGGGGTGTGGGTGAGGGGTTATGTTATGTATATGTATGACAGTAACAGTTTGAAATATATGATTGTCAGCATTTGTGCCTTCACCTACATCTTAATCTAACACACTTAGGGAGATTTTTTGAGGGGGTGTAGAGAGACAGGTACTATTCCCAGACATGATTTGTGTATCTGCAAATATTTGTCTTTTCAGTGTATTGTGAACTGCTTTTTTGTCAACTTTGAGCATTAAACCTTGGATACAACTTAGTTCTTCTTTAAAAAAGATAAGACTGAATTTCTTTCCTTAC